>NW_009633076.1:0-1583 GCF_000690535.1 Cariama cristata | reverse complement strand
AGAGCTCGAGCGCGTCAACGGCTATCGATGCGAGCTACGATGCGGACATTAATTTTAGAGTAAAACACTGTAATTATTTTTAGCAAGTGCCGCAAATGGCAAAACACAAAGTAAATTCAGCCTTAAACCCCAAGAGTTCAGTTTCCGTAACAGCTGACAGGCAGAATTCAACGGTGATCACAGCTGTTGCTGTTGAGCCGCGTAAGGTGGAGTTCAGGCAGGCTAGCTCGGGTCACAGCTCGGTTGAGGCACGCGCAGTGAGAAAAGCAAAGAAAGAGAGAAACCTTGTGGTGGCGATCCTGGGAGAAGAACAGTGGGGTTGAGAACATGGGCGCAAGAAGGTAAAGGTTGAGATGTTCCTCTAACGTTCGCGCGACAAACGACTAGGGCCTTTGCGACACTGAGAGCTGAAACTCATTTTGCCACGAAGGTGACAAGTCTTGAACTAGGTCAGCTCCAGTGTCCATCTAGCGTAGTATCCTGTTCAGGGCAGTTACACGAAAAATGCTTAGGCAAGGGTTCAAAACCAGAGCGTTTACCAATAATGTAGTGATATTTTTTCAATTTTTTTTTCTAGTCTCCAAAAATTTTCCAATTTAGAAGTTTCCTGAGCTGGAGGTGATCCCTTTGTATTAAATAATGTTTCATGGATGTCTCTTCCATTAACTTGACCAGTTGCTTTTTGAATGTATTGGGAATCACAGCTGAGTTTCTTACACTATGAAGAACCACTTCGGTTTGCTTGTTTCCAACTTGACATCTGCTACATTCGTTGTCCCTACGACTTGAACTGGAAGAGGCAGTGAACCGTCAGTCCCTAGTCATCCCTTTTATGTCAATGATTTAAGAGAAAAATGTCTTGATGTCCCCTTGGCTATTTCTTTTCCAAGATGAATAATCCCCTTTGGGTACTTTCTACAATGTCTTTGTTTTTTGGCGAAAGAATTGGAATCATCAGGTGGCTCATGTTCTTGCATAAAGATGAGAGTATAAGTTCTGTTCTGTTCTCTTCTTCTGTTATTTTCTGGTACTCTTTTTTGACTGCCTCTGAACACTGAAATGAAAATTTTGATGTATTATCTGTAATAACAAAATAAGATTCATGGGATGTAATGGTCGACTCAAAGCTCATCTTTGTATATAATTATTTCTGTGCACTCCTTGTCTGTATCATTTAACATTTATCTACCCTGAGCTTATCTGAAATTCTTGCAGTCCCATAGATAACTGACTATCGGCAGCAAAATTTTCCTCTTCAGTGTTCCTCTCCTTTTTCAAATCATTGATGAGTACCTGGAACAGCAACAATCCTGACACATACGTCTTTGAGATTCCATGGGTGACCCCACCACTGTGACAAATTTTTGTTTAGTCTTGAAATTTTAAAAAATATTTTTTGTAAGCATATGTGGAAGGAAAGTGTCTGCTTCTTTAAGGGTATCCAATCAATGCAAAAAGGGAGAACAAGAAAAGGAGGAAGCCATAAACAAGAACATAAAGAGACACAGACCTGACTGACAAATGGTAAGGGATGCAGTGATGAGACCAAACCCAGTGCCCTGGTTTGGCTAAAACAGGACCAA
>NW_009633075.1:0-10504 GCF_000690535.1 Cariama cristata | reverse complement strand
TGTGTGCGCGCTGCGCTGGGGCTGCGCTGGGATCCTTTGTCTGGTGCTGCCGCTCTCCCCTCCTCCCTCCCTCCCTCCCTTCCCTCTCTCCCTGTGCCTGCCTCTCCTCCCTCCTCGCCTTTCTCTTCTCCCTCCCTTCCTTCCCCTCTCTCCCAGACTCCAAGCGCTGCTGCAGCTGCAGGTTTGTAAATACTGGACCAACACACACACAACATGGCTGACGCTCGCCCTGCTCCTCCACCAGGGTCTCCGCCTTCTCCCTCTGTCTCCGCCGCCTAGCCTCTCCTCCGTTTAGGCTTTTGTTTCTTCCCCCTCCCCCCTCATCTCCCATCCAAAAAAAAGAGGAAAAACAATTCACCCTCCTTATTGCGCGCATGGCGGGATTTCAAGGGTAAGGATCCTCGCTTTGGAAGCTTTCTCCTTTCGTTTTGCTGTTTACAACAAAATGAAACCTAAAATCAAAGGGGATTTGGGAACCTGGCAAGGCCTGGGGCGAGGGAGGAAGGGAGGGAAGAGAGGGGGAGCTGGGTGAGCCCCGCTGAGAGAGGCTTGATTGGAATGTGCGTATCTTTTTCTCTTTTTGGGTGGGGGGAGGCTGATGCACCAAAGTGCTGGCAGAGATGAAATACTGTATTACACTTGCAGAATGATCTAGGGTAGTTTCTTTCATTTCGGGATGTAGTTCGGTATAAGGTATCAACACAGCACAGTCACATTGAAAAGATCTGAACTAGTTATGTCAGAATAGGCATTGTGTAGGTAAAAAGCATAGCATGGGCTTTTTTGATTTCTTTGCATTCCCTGTATCTCCTTGTCGCTATTTTAAACAGCTCACAAATCACGGGATACCAAACTGGAATTAACACTTGCCAGGTCTTTGTGTTGCTAGTTTTCTGTCACACATTAATTTGCCCTTGTGATGCTAATAGCACAAACCAAAGCATTTCCTTTTTGCTAAAAGGAGCGCTCTTGCCTTTCAGATTCCTCTTTTGTAAAAAAGGCATGGCATCACGAACTTAAGTCAGCTCCCAAACTAAAACAGGACAGCATGCTTCTGACCTCTACTAACACAAGGCAAATGCTCAGTTCAGTGCCCCCCACATCAGTTATTCAGAGCACCCCCTTCTGGTTTTGATGAAAATGGCTTATTTTTTTGCTGGCTTATGACGCAAAACCAAAATAACATTTGAAGGCAGTTTGAGCATATCTAAAGTGATCTGCCATGGAACAGATTTGTATCTAGGTTGTAACTTGAGGGTGAATACTGAAGGTGCAAAGACATGATACTTTGTATTGCTTTCTAGGCATGTTAATGTAATTCATAGTAAATGTTTTGTCTTTCAAAGATTATATTTAAAGACACAGTCTCTATTCAGTCATATACACATGGATAGCCATGGCTTCTGTTAATATCTGAGTGCTGCCCTAAAGTAACAAATGTCCTAGCTGTGTTGTCTTTGTCTACTTTGCTTTGGAAGCTTCTAGTGGAGAAGCACTGGCATGGCATAATCATACAGCTTTTACTGAGATCAGAAACATACTACACTTCAATGCTAGAATTAAGTATCATATACTTATTTTCTACTGCTTTTCCCATCCCCTTTGACAAGTGTTGATTAACCGGAGGTGAGGAGAAAGTAATTAATAATGAGTTTATAACAGCATAAAACTTAAGTGGAGTCATCCAAGTTACAAGATCATTTTGGAATGTGTATCTACGTCATGGCCCCTGAACCAACTGTACTACTTCTAGATGGAAAAGTCTGAGCAAAAGTCTGTAACTTGATATATCAGTAGATTCCTGCAGCAGTCAGTTACTTTTTTTTTTTTTTACAGTTAACAACTTGGAGGCAGTACTGGTAAAACCACTAGAATAGTTTACCAGTTGTAGCTAATTAGTCGTTCATTATGATAGCCACCAAATTTTGAAATAGTGGCTCTCTTACTGAGTGTGAGATATACTGAGGTATGCAACTCCTTCCTCAGAATAGGCCTTTGGATACTTAAGCTGATTCTTAGGCTGGAGAGCAAAATAAAGAAAATAAAAATAGGCCATCCGCAACACAGCTGTTTAAATAATGGATCTCTTAAAAATAGTCATGTCTGTTAACTCTGGTAAATTGTAGTTTTGTTGCTAGAACTAAATTTGATTCTGTAAAATTCAGCTCTATTTCATTAGCTTCGTGAAGTTTCTTGTCTATAGCATCTTTGCTATAGCTTGCAGTTGTGTTCTTTTCTATGACACCTAGAATTCTCTTTCTGTTTTGATTGTGTTGATTTGGTCAAAAATCAATGTTGTGGGTCTTCATATCTTACGAGGAGATGATCTAGTTGAAGAACTTGCCAAATCTTTGTGTCTTTGGTAACACTAAGTGAAGACACTCCACTGTTTTTGTCATTGTGGGTAATGCTAGGCCCTGTTTAACCAAATTAAAAACACGGTACTAGTAAAATCTTCTTTTCCAAAACTATTTACTTTTTCATATTGGGAAGTGAGACTGAGGAAAAAGAAGACTGCAAGAAATGCAGTCTCGGTGATCTGCTTGCTGGAAGATGTTAGAAATTAACTAATTTAGCAAGAAATACTTTTCAATGAATCTTTGATCAAGTAAATCATGACTAAATGTTCTAAACAGTAGTTCTAAATACTTATGAAATTACCAATTAAAATATAAAGTCTTAAAGGTAATAAACACTTCTAATTTATCTTATTCTTCAATACTTCTTGTATATTTTCTCTGTGCAAATAGTGTTCTTCAATTGACTTCCCCTATATCTTTCCTTGGTACCAGTTGCCAAGCTGCAGTTTTTGACATGTTCAGATCCGTAAACATCTAGCTGATGCAATAGCTGTTTTAAAGTGTTTTTTTAATGTAATGCATCATTTGCTTAATGTTAGACAAATTAAACATTTTTCAGTAAGATTCTATTTTCTGAAGAAAAGGAACAGCCTTTTTTATTTATGTAATGAAGCCTGTTGCTGTAAACTTTTCGTGGTTTCATTTTGGTTTTTCTTGCCTCCTTTCCTTTCTTTAGCCTGGTATTAGAAAGATCAAACTTGACTTCTTGGTGGTATGGCATGAGAATATGTTTTGTAGATGACTGAAACTAATTGAACAAAGTGGTTTAAAAACCATCTTTCGAAAGCTGTTCACTGAAGCTGAACTGAGACAGAATCACTGTTATGGAAAGTTGTTTCCTTTTGTGTGGTTAGATAGCTCGTTTCTCATACCAGGTGTGAGAGAATTGTTTGGTTTGTTGTTTTTATTTTCCTTCTCTTACTACCGGCGTTCAGTGGTTTTGTGATCAGAAGGTGAATGCTGATCTTTCTTGACACTGGTTTTCCTAATGAGTACTTTCTGTATATCAAGATGTGTCCCACTTGCTATTCAGATACTACCTGGATGTCGGTATACCACATGACTTAGAAGAATGGGGAATGTGACCTTCCTTGTACAAATGTGCAGACTGCATCCATCCACATCTCTGACATGGATAACTGTTGAGTTCCTTGAAACAGTATAGTTAACCCATTTGTATTTATCTATGAACAGTTGATTCTAGAGACAAAGGGGACTCATCACTGATCCATTTCAAACAATGGTGAAATAATGTAATTCAGACTTAACTGCTTTCACTATGTGGTGGTGTAGAGGACTGATTAATGAATGAGTGTCGCAAACATCCATCTTGTGGCTTACAGAAGAACTGGGTGCATCCTGCAGAGGTGAGAGGAGGAAGGGGACGGAGAGGGCATTGCCTTGTGAACCGACTGAACTGAAATACTGTCTGCTCTTGGCACGTATGTGCCTGTGAACTGTGGCTGTGCAGACAAAAGGTCATGTATTGGTCACTCAGACATAAAAAGGGGGAAGGGGCTAGATGACCACCAGAGCCCCCCGAGGCACCTCAGACCCATTTCTCAAACTTTCTGAAGCGAAGATTACTCATGCGTCAACCAGGACAAATCCCCCTCCCCTGGAGTGTAGCCAAGGTCTATAAAAAGAAGTTGTTTCAAGGAGCCAAGCACATGCCCACCACCTGAGGACAACAACCAGAAGACAGACCATTGCTGGATTCACAGGTGGTGATACCTTTCCTTTCTCTTTTCCTTCTCTTATATCTCTCTCTCTCATTCTAGGCATATAAGGGTGATATCATTAAGAGTTTGTTGTGTTTCATTCTGGGCATGTATGGGTGATATTGCTACAAGTTTGTTGTTGTAACATGATCATAACTCTTGCCAAGCCACTATCTGTTGCAATTTGACCACATTTTCAGTAAATGTGTGACTTTGAACCTCTGCAGTGATTGTTACTACTCCGGATTACTGTGCAGTGAATCTAAAAGTTAACCTCACCCTCGCCCTCCGACTGGGACAGGACAGGTGGTTGCAGTTAACTCTCCATTGTAGTGTAAAATGTGAATTTGCTGATGACATGTGGAATTCAGGAGGTGAATTGATTTGGCTATCAGGTGGAGAATGGTTCTACAAATCCAGGTTACCTGTTTATGTTTCTTTCCTGTAATGGATGTTGTGTAAATCTGTGTTACATGATGTCTTGTTTGACTTGTTTACTTGGGAACTTTATTGAAATGGTTCCACAAAATGCTGAAATATACAGAAATTGTTGTCATTGCTTGTGGTGACTGCTAGGTTTACCTATTACCTAGTCACACTCTAATCTTTGCAGTTACTGCAAGGTTGAGACGTTGTTGAAATATCCTCTGATGATTTTTGTTTGAGATCTGCTTGCAGAAGTAAGAGTTACTGACAGTATGCTGTAAGCACTGAAGAGTAGGTTTTTGCAGTCTTTTTGATAAGGCTATAAAACTTACAAACCACTAAGAGCTGATTAGCTCTTGGTTTGGGATTTTTTGGTTGCTTGATTGGTTTATTTCTGGGGTTTTGTTTTGGTTTGGTTATTTTTTTTGAATGTTACTGTTGAATGTTCCAATGTTGTATTCACCTACAAGTACTGGTGAGAGTAGATGCTTGTTTCAAGAGTAGTTTTGTGGATTTCAATGATTTAGTAAATACTTGACTTGCACAGAATGACTGCTGAACTTTAGGCCTTTGGTTCCACATGATAGTTTGAACAAAATAGAATTGTATCATTTTAGTTACTCCTTCGTTGTTGTGTTTTCCGTTAGTTTTCCAGTTTTTCTGACGTTGCTGGCTTATTGTGGCATAGCGCAGGGAGAACATTTTTATCATGGTAACCAACTGTTGAGTCCACTTGCCGTCTTTGAAGTCATCTTTTCGTTTTCACTTCACCCCTTCTGACCTAGCTGTATGTAGGTCTTGTTCTCTGATGGCATTGTAGCTAGTGGTCCCCTTCTAATGGTGGCAGCTACTTCAGCTGAAGGACCCTGGGTTCAATCACTACAGCTGCCTTTCTGGAGCAATTGGTGGTGTGTGGTAACTATTTTTAATGCTGGTTTCCAGAGTTGCTTGTTTCAGTGTCAGAGTGTTGGGAAGCCTGTTGGGTGATGTCTAAGACTGCTTTTATCTGCAAGTTTGGAAATGCTTTAGAATTAAAGTGCTCCACTAAAATGTGTTGCTTTCTTAAGGTCACTTGTGAATCTTCCATCCTTTTGTTTTCAGAGAGTCTTCCTAGTGATTCAGAGGTAGTCTTGAATCCTGAGATCCCCATCTTGGCCAAGCAACTGTGTAACTTTGGGAGCAGCCCATTAAGACGACAGTTTCATCAGGATGTGTACCTCCAGAGGCTTTTTTTTCGCTATCCATTGTGTTGCTTTGTTTTCTATCCTAGATTCCTGTTAGAGCAGAACAATTAATGAATACGGGGCATGCTTGTAAGTTTTATCTGTTTTAAGATTACTATGCTAACTAGGTTGTAAAGTGTAACGTTACCTGACAAGTTAATGTCTAACACTGATGCTGCTTCTTGGAGTGATACTACTCTACCTAGATGTGACCAGTCATATAAAATGAAAAAGTAATAAACCTGACTTTCTTTCCAGTAACATTCTTGTGACTTGTTCTAAAGCATAGTAAGCTGTTCTAGCTTGTCTACACCATCATGATGAGGTCTGTAAAATTTCACTTATATAGACTTTAATTTGACCCCTGTTCAAAAAAAAACCAACCAACCAACAAAAACCCCAAAGAACTTTTTCCTGTGAACTTGTATTAATCCAATGTAAAAATTAACTTTGCTAGATCATACTCTCTTACCCTAATTGGGTAAGAACTGAAAGATTTATTAGATGTCAGGTTTCTGGTCTGATATTTAGTGAAATCAAATAATTATTTCTGTTGCAAAACTCATTTTCCTAATTTTGTATTTATGTTCCCTGCGCAGAGTTCTTCCTTAGTATGTGGAACGAAGGCAGCGTGAGTCCGGTGTATAATCTTGTGTTTGCTGTTGCAATTTTCAAATAGGGAAGTTTCCCAGTTTCTAGATTTAATGTAAGTGATGTTAGCTGAGTAGCATAGGAGAAGGCATGTTCTAGAATAGATCTGTGGTGACATTTCTATTAAGTTTTCTTGATAACCTTTTCTAAATGCCATGAGAAACATAATATCTGCAAAAATGCAGTACAGTGCTTAGGCTTCTAGTATGCAAAGGTTAAGTACCTATCATATACTGGCAAGTATTATGTCTGTTCTTCTGCATATCTGTAACTTATCTCTGGTCTTCAACTTGAACTGTCAGAATGTTTGCAGATTAGACTGTCTAATAAATTTTCTAGGAATGATTAAAAAGAAATAAAAATAACTCTTGGAGGATGTAGGTTTTGTAACTCATGTAATTATACTTGGAAGACCGTTGGCTATGTATGTATGATTCTGGATAATTGCTTGCCTGTCCTGTTTCATAGCCTTGTGTATTTTAGGCAATGATTGGAACAGCAAGCTGAAATCAGAATGGGAGCAAGCATGTTACAGATTAATTTACTACTTGCTTCTCAAAACCTTTCAGTTGCAGAGAACTTTATTAAATGAGCATAATGACTTTTTTCTTCATTAATCCCCTTCTGAAGTTCTTTGTTTTAATGGTGAAAGATGACACACGAATTGATTAATGGTTGTTTTGCCATCAATGGAACTGCAGTTTTGTCAGATATGGCCAAAATCCATGCTCTGACAAGAGTATATTCAAAAAATAACTTGAGAGTAAATTCTGCTTTTCATATGACTTCATAGCAATCTAACTCTTATGTGATTTTGGGGTTAAAGAATATGCAGGTGCTTGATATACTTTGAAACAACAGATTGTTGGATACTCATATGGTTGACGTCGTGTTGGTAGGGAGCAGGAGCATTCACGGTGGCTGTCCTCTGGAGTGTGTCTCTCTACTGCTGCAGGGAGGAAGAAAAGGCTTCTCTAGGAGTGAGTAAGGATAGAAATGTCTTTTAGTCCCAAGGCTGCAGGAGTACACCTTGGGTGAATTACATCTCTCCATCTTCTGCACCTCCATTTTGTCAATAAAAGCATAGTTTATTGTTAGGTGCCAGCTATAAGACAGAGGGGGCAAGCAGACTATCTTCTGGTTCATGTGCTCTCCTAACTGTTCAAGGTGAGGGTGAGATTCACTCCTACCCTCAGTTATACCTGTGTGTATTCCTGTGGCTTGTAGGTAGAGAGATGAGACAAATTTGTGTTAATTCATATCACTAGGGACATGTGGCTGTATTAATAATGGATGAAAAGTACATTTTCGAATGGTAATATCTTGCTGTGACTTTGGTGGGAAACGAGGGGTGAAGGGAGCATTGCATTACATATAGTTGTAGGCTAGATGCTTGAAGAATGGAATTTATATGGATTCACTTGAGGTGGGTTTTTAGTTTTGTTTTTCCCCTGTATGTATAAAATTAGTTGAAGGAAGAAAAATGTGGGGAGGTGGGACTTTGTTGTGAATAAACATCCTAGCTTTCAGTCATACTTAGGCCTCTAACCACATTTCTAGGAGGCTTTATATTTGGGTGGGAGTGGCCCAAGGTTAAATATGAAGCAGGGATCAGCATAAAAGGCAGAGGTGTGGTTGTCTGTTCTTGTATGTACTCTGTTTATCTGTAGAACAGACTTCTAGAAAGCCTCACCTGCTTTTATGGTAAAGGATATCCTGGCTTTGGATCCTGTTCTCATTGATACCTCATTTTTTCCTTTTTTTCAATTTGTTTCTCCCCTTCTCAGCTCCTCAGTTGCGTAGACTTAACCTTGTTTCAAGTGCTACAGGACAATTTAGTCCTCTCTGCAAATAAGTATGTGTGTTTCCAAAAGGAAAAAGGGATATGGGTATTTTAGGGGGATTGTTGTTGTTGCAACCAATACCTAGATTGATGAAAAATCTCAGGAAGTACAATTAAACTTTTATGTTAGTGAATCTAGCTCAGGTCAGATGTAAAGCTTTCTGGAGAGAAAATTAGATTACATAGCTACAAAGAGAAAAGACTACCCCTACCTGTTGCTGAAACTTCTCAATCTGAAGATGTAGCTCAGTTAATTTACTTTCTCATTTCATTTGCATTTGTACTGCGTACACAGTGAAGTAACATCAAAGCAAGGTTTTTAGTCAGAGCTTATCCAAGTCTAAGAAAGGAGAGCATGTTTACTGTAGGACAAGCAAGGTGTGGTAGGGAACAAATGATTCCAAGGTGGTCCTCATTCTTAAGGTCTTGAGTCCCTTCTGGCCACCATTTTGTCACCTTTCTGCTACTATAGAACAAGAAGAATTCAGTGTTTGAAGGCAGCTGTTTCTGAGCAAAAATTGTCATATGCTCAAACTCATGCAGATGTTCCTTTTAAAGTACATTTCTTCACAGTCCAGTAAATAACTTTTCAGAGTGACTTGAAGCAGTTCTTCATCCTCTTAAGTTCTTCAAGATCTTCTAATTAGTTTCATGAATGTGCAGATGCGATACCGGTTTCAGAACTAGTACTTTGTGCGTTTTTCATCCATGTTTTAAAAAGCACCAGCGGTATAAGGATTGGTCTGTTCTGATGTCTCTGTTGCTCAATCACAGCTTAATTTTTCTCTCCCAGTTATCCTGCCTGTCCCGATGGGGCACACACACACACAGAGTTATATGGGATGTGTTGAGTTTTCCACGTGTCCTGGGTCCAGCTGGGTTAGAATTAATTTTCTGCTTAGTAACTGGTCACAGTGTATTTTGGATTTAGTGTTAAAATAATGTTGATAATACACTGATGTTTTAGTTTTTGCTAAGCAGTGCTTATTCTAACTTAAGGATATTTCAGTTTCCCATACTGTGCCAGCAAACCGGTGCGTAAGAAGCTGTGAGGAAGCACGGCCAGGACAGCTGACCCAAATGAACCCAAGGGATATTCCATACTGTAGAGTGTCATGCCCAGTATATCGCCCAGAGTCCAGCCTGCCTCACCCCTCTCTTCTTGTCATATGTTTAGCAACCACCCAAAGGGCTATTCCATACCACAGAGCGTCATGCCCAGTATAGAAACTGGGGGAGCTGGCTGGGAGGGGTCGATCACTGCTTGAAGTTAGACTGGCCATTGATCAGCAGGTGGTAAGCAATTATATTGTGCATCACTGGTCTTTTCTTGGGTTTTACTCTTCTATTATATTCCTTTTTGTTACAATTGTTATTATATTTTATTATTATTGTTGTGCAGGACCTTGTTTTCACCAACAAGGAGGGGCTACTGCAGAGTGTGAAGCTCAAGGGCAGCCTTGGCTGCTGCAGTCATGAAATGGTGGAGTTCAAATCCTTTGGGCAGTGAGGAGGTGTAGAGGACAGAGTACTGCAAACATCCATCTTGTGGCTGACATAGAAACCGGGTGCATCCTGCAGAGGCAAGAGGAGGAAGGGGAAGGAGGGGGCATTGCCTTACGAACCAACTTTTCTATACTGTGAACTGAAATACTGTCTGCTGTTGGCACATACATGCCTGTGAACTGTGGCTGTGCAGACAAAAGGTCATAACTTGCTGACACAGATATAAAAAAGGGCAAGGGGCTAGATGACCACCAAAGCACCCCGAGGTACCCCCAGACCCATTTCTCAAACTTTCTGAAGTGAAGATTACTCATGCATCAGCCAGGACAAGTCCCCTCCCCTGGGGTGTAGCCAAGGTCTATAGAAAGAGGAATTTTCAAGCAGCCAGGCATGTGTCCACAACCAGAATAAAGAAAGGCCATCACTGGATTCACAGGTGGTAATACCTTTCCTTTCTCTCTTCTTTCTCTTACATCTCTCTCTATCTCTGTCTCTCTGTGTGCATGTAAGAGTAATATTGTTGAGAGTTTGTTGTGTTTCATTCTGGGCACATATGGGTAATATTGCCGCAAGTTTGTTGTTGTAACATGATCATAACTTTTGCCAAGCCTCTATCTGTTGTAATCTGGCCAAGTTTTTCAGTAAATGTGCGACTTTGAACCTCTGGAGTGATTGTCATCACTGTGGATTACCATGCAGAGAATCTAAAGTTAACCTCACCCTCACTCAGAGTAGGATGGGACATGAGGGCACACAGCAAGCTCACTACCCTGG
>NW_009633074.1:6509-11201 GCF_000690535.1 Cariama cristata | reverse complement strand
GCGTCGAGGGGGGGGTGCACGTGTGCACAGTGGGCGTGTGGACATGCTACACACGTGTGTGAGTGCACGTGTGCACAGGCAGTACTCAAAGCCCCGACCTGGCCAGGTTTTCCCCCAAAAGCTGCAGCGTATTTCTGCTCTCCTCCCCAGCAGAAGCGTGGCCCGGACTGGGTGAGTGGGTTGGGGTAGTGACACCTTTACTGGGCTATTGCTGGCTTACTACTAGGTTACTGTTTGCTTCCTGTGAGGCTACTGCTAAGATACTACTGGGATACTCTCAGTAACCTGGTGAGGGAGTAGTGAGACACTATCAAAGGCACAGCTGAGATACTCTCAGGATACTACTGGGATGCTACTAAGATGCTATCAGGAGTTTACGGAAGTGATGTCAGGATACTAGGCAGACAGTACTAAGACACTCTCAGGGTGGCACTAAGATACTGTCAGGATACTATGTGGATGCTCTTGGGATACTGCGGGAACGCTGCTGAGATACTATCAGGGCACTACCAGGATGCTGTCAGGACACGACTAAGATATTTCCAGCATCTTTCCAGGGTTGATCCTGAGATACTATTATGACAATACCACTGGAGCAGTGCTAACACACCATCAGGATACTCCCAGGATACTACAACAGATATGGTTAAGTTGCTTGCAGCATAGTAACATGGCACTAAATATCTGAGTATTACGTTGCACTGCCAAGATACTATCAGAACACTACTAAGGTAATAGCTATGTACTGTTACACCACTATTAGGATCCTATCAGGACACTGCTCATGTACTACTGTGATACTATCAGGGCACTGTCAGGATGTAACTAGGATGGTATTGGGATGCTCCTGACATAGTATCAGGATACTCCTACCTGTGATAGTACAGCATCAGGGCAATGCTGAGCTATTCAACGGCTGCTTCTAAGATACTCTCAGTATTGCGCAATGGTACTATCAGGACACTGCTAAGATGTTACCAGGATACTGCCTGGCTACTCCAAAGATAACTGCTGAGATACTTCCACAACACTGTCGAGGCACTACTAAGATACTACAGGGCCATTACTGGTGTACTACTAAGGTGGTGTCAGGGTAGTATCACAACGCTGCTAACGTGCAATCAGAGCAGTACTCATTTTTTAGTAGGATGCTGCCAGGATGCTAGTAAAATGTCAGTAGTATACTTCTGAGATACTATAAGGGCACTAGAAAAGATAGTGGTAAGATACTTCTGGGATACTATCAGGGCAGCACTCAAACTTTTGGGATACTGTCAGCACATTACTGATACTAGTCTGATACTTTGCAGCCACTACTAAGATAGTAGTGATATAGTATAAAGATACTACCAGTTCTGTAATAAAGGTAGTGTTATGATACTTTTTACATACTATCAGGATAGCGTTAAGGTACTTGGGCCACTGTCAACGCTTTGTTGCTACTAGTAAAGTACTACTAGTATAGCATCAGGTTATCAGAATATTTCTATGAAGACAGTACTGAGATGCTGTTGGGATACTACTAGGATACTACAGAGATACTGTTGGTTGTATAATAGCCCTAGCAGTAGGGTTTCAACCAGCACGGCAGCAGCAAAGGAAGTGGGAAGCCCTGGTGGTGGTGTAACCTGTGAGTAGCCCGGTGCCTCACAGGCACCCTCTCCCCGCAGCTAAGGCGGTGCGTCGGCGTTGAGGATGGAGGCACCCTTGGTAAGCCTGGAGGAGGAGTTTGAGGAAGGACCCGGGGACGATGGGGGGACCCCGCAACGCACCGCGGACCCGGCGCTGGCTGAACTGGAGAGCTTCTCGGCCGAGATGATGAGCTTCAAGTCGATGGAGGACCTGGTGCAGGAGTTCGACGAGAAGCTCACCGTCTGCTTCCGCAACTACGATGCTGCAACCGAGGGTCTGGCCCCCGTGCGGGGGCGTCTCCAGGCGCAGGAGGAAGAGGAGCGCCTCCAGGATGAGGAGTGAGTAAGGCCACCCCTTACTCCTGGGAGCACGTGCCTCCTCACACACCTGCAAAATCCACCTCCTTGACACATACTGACTCGCTGCATTGCAGCGTGGTCATGCAAAAGTAGTGGCATAGTAACCTGTGAGTAAGCCCCCTCATGGCCTGTGCGCCTCCTTGCACCCTTACGGGGCTCCCCTGACGGTCTCCCTGCGTTGTGGCATGGTCATACAACATGTCGGGAGTAGCGCTGTAATATCCTGTGAGTCAGGACTCCCTCGGGGTCCACATGCCACCAAGGTACACCCCACATGCAACTCAGCCCCCTCCATCACGGCATAGTCATGCAGCAGTGTGGAGTAGCTGTATAGTGTCCTATGAGTAGCTGTGTAGGATCCTATGAGTAGGCCACCTTTGGGCCTGCATGCTTCCTTGCATGGTCATGGGATACACCTGATCCCACAGCATGCAAACCAGCCTACCCCATTGCAGTGTGGTTGCACATCGGAATAGCAGTGTAGTATCCTATGAATAACTCCCCTCTGGGACCTATTACACCTCCTTGCATACTTGCAAGGTTTCCACCGCATGCAAATCAGCCCCCTGCATTGTGGCGTGATCTTGCAGTGCCTTCGAGTAGCTGTGTAGCATCCTTGGAGTAGCTGTGTAGCATCCTATGAGGAAGCACAGTGGGGTGCTCTATGTCGCATTGCAAGGGGTCACGGCAGGCTCAATCTATGTAAGGAGCACCCCTGGGGGTTGGGGGGGCGGGGGGTGGTGAGTGTAAACCTTGAGTAGAGTGTGAGTACAGCACTCATGCTTGCAACCTGCAAACTGTGCACTGAAGCAGGGAAGCAGCCAATTTGGGGCAAAATCCTCCCAACCCTGCCATACTATAGTGGCATTTGTGTTTAAATTTTCATTAAAAAGTGCTTTTTTTTGGTTACAAAATGCCATTTTTGGGGGCCAAATTAGTGCTTTTTTTTTTTAGCCCTATTTATACGTTAACACCTTTCTAGTGGATTTTTTTATGTGTGTTTAATTGGGAGTATTCCCCAGGCTGCAATTCCTAATATTCATCTTTCACCACGCAAAGTGGGTGTTTTCAACCCAAAAAAAAACCCCCCAAATCTGTTTATCTTGTTGTTTTGTTTTTTTTTCCACCAAAACCTGCCGAGGCCAAATTACTTTTCGGAATTACCCGAATTGATGGTTTTTCAGAGAAAAAGGCATTTTGGCCCCGGGCGGGCAGCGCCGCGCTGTCGCCGGCAGCTGGCTCGCGACGTACTTTTGCGTTGCTTATTGTGTCTTTTTGGGTCAGTTTGGGCAAAACAGGGCTTTTTTTTATTTTCTTCTTGAATAAGCCCTGTGTTCAGGGGCGGGGGATGGGATGGGGCCTTAAAGGCGCTATATTTCCCTAATTATTAACCAATTCTTGCTATAATTAACCCAGAAATCTACTGCTGCTGTTGCCTGACCCTGCAGGGTGCTGGCCCTTTAAGAGCAGGGGAAAAAAAAAAGGCAATTTTGGGGGCATAATCACTTTTTTTTGTAATATTTGCAGTCTTTTTGTGAAAAATAGGCCTAGAGGGGGGTTTTAATGTACATTTTTATGCGTTAATTTGTGAAATATGTGATTTAGGGGGGAATTAAGATCAGGTGAGGAGGGAAATGGGGAAAAATACCCAAAAATGAGCGTTTTCAGGGCTGGGGGGGGCAGGTGGTTTTGGGGTGATTTGGAGGGAAGCGGGAGGTGCGTGGATGTGGCGGCGTGTTGGACTGAAAAAAACCATTTGTGGTGGGAAATGGGTGGGTTTGCCTTAATTGGGGAGAAAATTTTTCCGCTCTTTTTGTGCCTTTTTCCCTATTTTGGACCTTTTTCTCCGTTTTTGACCTTTTCCCCCATTTTGGACCTTTTTGTCCGCTTTTGACCTTTTTCCCGGTGTCGCCACATCTCAGCTCTTCTCTCCCATTTTCCCCATTTTTTCTCTTCCTCCTCCCTTTCTCTGTTTTTCTCCGCTTTTCCACCTTTTCCCCCATTTTTCCCTTCGTCCCTTCTTTTTTCTTACACTTTATCTTTTTTCCCCATTTCCTCTTTTCCCCCCATTTTTTCTTCCATTTCCCCCCTTTTCCCCTTTTTCCCCTGTCTTTCTTTACCCCTTTTTCCTCCTTTTTCCCCTTTTTCCCCTTTCCCTCAATTTCTCCCCAATCTTTTCCCCTTTTCCCCCTTCCCCCCCTTTCCCTTTTTCTCCCTTTTTCCCCTTTTCCCCTCTTTTTTCTCCTTCTTTCCTTTTTCCTCTTTTTTCACATTTTTCCCCCTTTTTTCACTTCTTTTCATATTTTTACACATTTTTCCCTTTCCCTTTCCCTCCTTCTCCTCCTCTTTTTCCCCTCTTTTTCCCCCTTTTTTCTCCTTTTTTCACTTTTTTCCATATTTTTTCCATATTTTTTCTGTATTTTTTCCATATTTTTTCCCTTTTTGCCCCCTTTTTCCCTCCTTCCCCTTTTTTCCCCCGGTTCCCTCTCCCTTCCCCCATCCACATGTTTTGGGGTGAAATTGGGCAAAATTGCTCCTGCCCTGCGGGGGAAAATCAGGCACCCCTAAGAGGAGGGGGGGTTAGGGGGGGTTCAGGGCACTTTTGGGGTGGTTTTGGTGCATTTTGGGGTATCGGGGCTGTGGTTTGGGGTGGTTTGAGGCAGTTTTGGGGTGTTTGGGGGGGGCGTCAGGGCATCTCAGC
>NW_009633074.1:5254-6469 GCF_000690535.1 Cariama cristata | reverse complement strand
GGGTGTTTGGGGGGGGGCGTCAGGGCATCTCAGCTGGGTTTTGGGGTGGTTTTGGGGGTCTTCCAGGGCCGTGTTTTGGGGGTGTTTCAGGACAGTTTTGGGGTGTTCAAGGGCTCTTTCAAGACGACAAGTTGGGGTGTTTCAGGGTGACATTTTGGGGTGCCGTGACTGCATTTTGGGGCATTTCAGCATTTTTTAGGACAGCATTTGGGGAGTTTTGAAGCATTTGGGGGCATCGCAGAAGTATTTTGGGGTGTTGGGCAATTGGGGGGTGTTCTGGAGCATCGCAGCGGCATTTTGGGGTGTTTCTTTTGGGTATGAGGGCAGGTTTTTGAGGCGTTTTAGGGTGTTCCTGGGCAATGTTTCAGGATGGTGTTTTGGGGTGGTGTTTTGGGGCATTTTCGGGTTTTTTGGGGGGGGAGTGGTGGTTTGGAGCATTTCGGGGGGGGCATTTTGGATCATTGTGGTTTTTGGGGACATTCTGGGGTGTTTCAGGGTGGCATTTGGGGGCATTTCAGGGCATTTTGGCGCTTGGGGACCTTTAGGGGCATTTGGGGATGTTTCAGAAGGACATTTTTGGGTGTTCCAGGGCAGTGTTTTGGGGTGTTTTGGGGCCTTTCAGAGGATCTTGGAGCTTTGGGGCAGTGTTTTAGGATGGCATTTTGGGGTGTTTCTGGGGGTTTGGGGGCATTTCAGGATATTTTGGGACCTTTCAGGGCATCACGGGGATGTTTGAGGGTGGCATTTTGGTGGCATCTGGAGACATTTTGGGAGATTGCCTTTTTGGGGGTATTTTGGCTATTTTGGGGTATTTTGATGGCAACGTTTCGAAATGATGTTTGGGGGCATTTCAAGTGCTGGGGCAGCATTTTGGGGTATTTCAGGCGATATTTCATGATGACGTTTCGAGAAGCTTTGAGGTCTTCTAGGGCAACGTTTGGGGTCTTCTAGGACATCATGTGGGGTGTTTGGGGATATTTTGGGCATCTCAGTGGTTTGGGATTTTGGGGGGGGACGACACATTTCAGGGTGTTTCTGGGGCTGCATTTTGGGGTGTTTTGAGGCATGTCGGCATGCCGTTTTGGGACAGCTTTCTGGGGGACACAATTTTGGGATCACCGCCCACCACCCACCTCTCTGCAGGGTCTGGGATGCTCTCACCGATGGCTTCGCCCCCCGGGGCTCCCCCCGACCCTGGCTGCTCCCTGGGCCCGA
>NW_009633074.1:2913-5224 GCF_000690535.1 Cariama cristata | reverse complement strand
TGTGTGCCCCCCCCCCGTCCCCCCCCCCCCCCCCCCCCCATGACCCCCTGGTGATGCTTGACAGCTGTCAGTCAACCCCAAGGCTCAACAACCATCAAGGCACTGCAAATTATCCAAAAATGGTATTTTTGGGGTGGCGCAGCACCAATGCAGTGGGTGTCCACATTTTGGGGTGAAATCACGGTGAAACATTTAAGTGTTTGGTTTGGCAATCTGGTCATTACCAGTTTGCCCCAAGTCAGGGGTGAGGTGGGGTATTTTTTGAGGTAGAAAATACTGTTTCCTTCATTGTAGTGAGTTCATGCTGTCAATAGTTACGTTTGGGGTTGTGGGAGGGCTGGAAGGGTGCCCCAAAATCCACTGAATTTAACCCATTTGGATGTTGGCACAACCTGTTGCTAAAGGGGGCAAAGAAGGTAAAATTCTTGGGTTATTTTTCTGCTAAAAAGGTGAAATAGCCTGTGAAAGGTGGTAGAAAAAGATGTCTCCCTGTCGAACATCTCCATCCATCACCTCTGCATCCAGCGTTCCTCTCTGACATCTTCCCATCTAACGTCCCCATCCAATATCTCCATCTGACCTCTTCCCCATTCAGCTCCACCATCCATCACCTCCCCATCCAGTATCCCCAGCATCTCCAACACTTCCCCATCCAATGTCACGGTCCAGTATATGAATTCAAACATCTCTCTGTCCAACACCTTCATCTAGCATCTCCATCCAACGTTCTCCCTGTCCAACTTCCCAGTCCAGTGTCTCCATCCAGCAACTCTCCATCCAGTGTCCAACTATCAAACATCTCTGTCTCCTTGCAACACCCCCCCATCCAGTGCTTGCTTTTTCATCATCTCCCTTTCCACTGTTTCCATCCAGCATCACCATCCAGTGTCTCTGTTCAAAGTCCCATCCAACATCCCTATCCAACATTTCCCCATCCGACATCTCCATCCAATGTCTCCCTGTCCAACGTCCCCATCTAATGTCTCCATCCAATATTCCCATCCAATGTCTCCATTCAACATCCCCACCCAATGTCTCCATCCAGTTCCCTCATCCAACATTTCCCCATCCAATCTCTACCTGTCCAATATCCCCATCTGATGTCTCCATCCAGTATTCCCACCCAGCATCTCCATCCAACATCCCCATGCAACATCTCCGTCCAATGCCCTCATCCAACATTTCCCCATCCAGTGTCTCCCTGTCCAACATCCCCATCTGATGTCTCCATCCAGTTTTCCCATCCAATGTCTCCATTCAACATCCCCACCCAACATCTCCATCCAATACCCTCATCCAACGTCTGCCCAACACCCCCATCCGATGTCTCCATCCAATGTTCCCATCCAACATCTCCCCATCCGACATCCCCATCCGATGTCTCCCCACGCAAACCCCTGCCATGCCACGTGTCTCCTTGAGCTGTCATTCCCTGGTGGCTCTCCCTGTGCCAGGGCCAGGGCCATGTCTCTGTCCATGCCGGGGCCGGGCCTGCGGTGCCACCGAGTCCACCCAGCCTGTCTCTCCTGCAGCTCTGCGAGAAGGAGGAGGAGGAGGAGGAGCTCACTGAGAGGAGTGAGCAAGACTCGGGCATCAACGAGGAGCCGCTGCTGACAGCTGAGCAGGTACCTCTGGCACCCACAGGCACCCGAACACCTGCGTGTCCCCCAAAAGCCTGGCTTTAGCCCCCACCCTCCAGCGTGGCCTCAGCTGACCCCAGCCCCATGAGCACATCCTGAAAGTGCAAAAAAAAAGGCTAAATCCCATCATTTTGGGAGGCGGGATGCAGGGCGTGGAATGCAGATTGGGATGTAGACGGAGGTGCAGGTTGTGGGTGCCAATGGGGGATTTGGGTGCAGATGGGAACGTGGGGTGTGGGTGCTGGATGCAAATGGGTGAGGTGGGATGAAGCATGAAAATAGGAGGAGGAAACGGTGGGATGGAGCTGCAGGGTGCTGGGGCAGAGGCATTTTGGGAGGCGGGATGCAGGGCGTGGAATGCAGATTGGGATGTAGACGGAGGTGCAGGTTGTGGGTGCCAATGGGGGATTTGGGTGCAGATGGGAACGTGGGGTGTGGGTGCTGGATGCAAATGGGTGAGGTGGGATGAAGCATGAAAATAGGAGGAGGAAACGGTGGGATGGAGCTGCAGGGTGCTGGGGCAGAGGCAGGATGCAGATGTGGGATGCAGAGTGCAGGCGTGGGGAAGGGGATGCAGATGTGGGATGCAGGGTGCAGGTGTGGGGAAGAGGATGTGGATGCAGATGTGGGATGCAGGCTGCGGATGTGGGGGAGGGGGGGGGGGTGGGGGG
>NW_009633074.1:507-2755 GCF_000690535.1 Cariama cristata | reverse complement strand
TGTAGGGAGTGTGAATGTGGGATGTATGATTTAGATGCAGATAGGAATGGCGGATGCGGATGCAGGGTGCAAATGGAGGCCGCAGGGTACAGGTGAAGGCAAAGTGCAGGCGGAGATGGAGGATGAAGAGGAGGATGGAGGGTGCAGGATGAAGGGAGCAGGATGCAGATGTGGGTGCAGGCCACGGATGCAGGGTGCGGGTGCAGGTGCAGGACATAGCTGTGGGCTGCAGGGTGTAGATGCAAGATGGAGGGAGGATGCAGGTGCAAATGGAGGACACTGATGTCCTGCAGGTCATCGAGGAGCTGGAGGAGCTGATGCAGAGTTCGCCTGACCCCGAAGCTGACGCTGAGGGTGATGAGGACGAGGAGGAGGAGGACGAGGAAGAAACCGAGGCCGATGTGGAAGGCGAAGGCGGTGGTGGAGGCACAGAGCCCATCCTTCTGCATGAGCTGCGTGCTTTCTCCCCCGCCTTCAACAACAACTGCTCCCATGAAGGTACGGCCAGCAAAACCCGGGCCAGTCACTTTTTGGGGACAATTCCAACCAAATTGGACAATTGAGGCTCTCCAGGCTTCAGGGCTGGCTTGCTTCAGTGTTTCCCCAGTGATTGGCCAGGAAGGGCAAAAAAATTCGTCCCACAGGAATCTTGGTTTTAGCATCGCTTTAAATGCAGCGGGGGTTTAGCCAAGCGCGCCGTGCGTTCTGCAAAATGCCTCCCGCGTCACGCTAAATGCATTTTGTGCCTTTCCCTAAAGCGCTCGGCGTTTTGCCAAATGCACCGTGCCGTTGGTGAAACGTCCCAGGCTTCTTACGCTGACGATGTCGTGCACCGTCCTTTCTCCATGCGCGCCGAGCTTTTCGCAACTCGCGCCCGGCGTCTTGCGAAAACGCCTGGTGCGCTTTGCATTTTGCCGTTTGCATCCCGCTTTTTGGGAAATGCGCTTTCTTGACCTCACCCTGCCTGGGACTGAACGTACCGGGCGGTTCTCGGAGCCCTGCACGGCGCGTGTTCCTAACTGCTGGGTGCATTTTGTTGTGTTTCACTCCCCTGAATGCACCCGTCGCTGCCGTATGCACTGTGCACCCCGTGTTTTCCTGATCACACCGTGCGTTTTCCTAAATCCGTGAAAAATCTGGCAGTGCTTTTCACTAATTGCAGCATGCATTTCCCCAAGAAACGCTGCTAAGTGCACTGTGCACCGTGCAGCGTGTTTCTCTACGTGCACGACGCATGCGCCATACGCTTGTCACTAATTGCCCCAGGCATTTTGCTAATTACTCTGCATACTTCACTAATTCCGCTGTGGATTTCGTGAACGGCCCTGGGAATTTCACTAAATGTAGCGTGTGTTCACTTGCACCATGCATGTCACGAATTCCCCTGGGTGTGCCCGTAATTGCATTGTGCATATCACTAATTGCATCGGGCGTTTCAGTCGTGGACTACGCATTCACCGATTGCTCCGGGCACGTCACTAATTATATCGGGCATTTTACTAATTGCACCAGGAATGACACTTAACTGCACCAGGCATGTCACTAATTGCACCGTGCATTTTACTAATTGCGTTGTGCATTGCACTTACTGCGCTGGGCGTTTCACCGGTTGCAGCGGGCAGCACGCTAATTGCCACACGTCTTAATAACTGCGGTCTGCGTCTCATTAATTACACGAGGCGGTTTCGCAAATGTCAGCGTGCATTTCTCTAATTGTGCCGTGCGTGTCACTGGTTGCGCTGCCTGTGTCACTAATGGCACCAGGCATTTCATTTAGCGCACCGTCCGTTTCACTAATTGCACCGCCCGTCCCACTAATCACCCCCAGCACCTTAACGAATGCGCTGTGTGTCTCGCTGGTGGCATAAAGCGTTTTGCAAACTTCGGGGTGCGGTATGCCGATTGCACTGGGCATCCCATTAGTCGCCCAGGACACTTCCCCAGTTGCAGCGTGCATTGCACTTATTGCACTGGTGCCTCACCAGTTGCATCTTTATAACGGCAGCCTGCGTCGCACTAATTGCGCGAAGCGTTTTGCAGACTTTAGCCTATGTTTCCCTAATTGCACCAGGCTTTTCACCACTTGCACCGTGCAGCCCGCTGATCGCCCCATGCACTTTAATAATTGCACCGTGCGTCTCGCTAAGCGCACGGAGCGTTTTTCAAACTTTAGGGTTCCTTTCCCTAATTGCACTGTGCCCATCAGTGATTGCACCGGGCACGCGACTGGTTGCACGGGGTATTTCAG
>NW_009633074.1:0-266 GCF_000690535.1 Cariama cristata | reverse complement strand
GGCATTTCATTTATTGCACCGAGCATTTCATTTATTGCACCAGGCATTGCACTTCTTGCACCAGGCATTGCATTTATTGCACCGGGCATTTCATTTATGGCACCAGGCATTTCATTTATTGCACCGTGCGTTGCACTTCTCGCACCGAGCATTTCACCAGTTGCACCAGGCAGCCCATGAATCGCCCCTTGCATCTTAACAATTGCACCGCGCACATGTCTGACGGCACGGTGCATCTCCCCGTGGGCACATGCCCATCTCTAACC
>NW_009633073.1:0-8555 GCF_000690535.1 Cariama cristata | reverse complement strand
AAAGTATAGCTTTACAGATACTGAAAAAACTATTGATATAACAATTTTGGTTTTAATCAAAATGGAGTTTTTATTTTTCTCCATTTGTTACTTCTTTATACTTTAATATTGTTTAGAAACATATACAGTATTACATTAACAGAAATTACATTGGTACATGGTATTTTTATTTGTTACATTACCATTTTATATTTTGTGCAGTGCTTTTATATTACCAGAAAAAAAGCGGAATTCATTGACTGAAAGAAAGGCACTTAGTGATGTTTAGGTACTTTTAGGGAGGTCATTTTGCCTCCAGCTACGGATCCCAGAAGGTATGGGTCTCCTGCTGCACCCATGCCACACCTGCCAGGGCAGAGTAAGTACCTCAGGTGCTGCTGAGCCCACAGGACAGTAGGCACTTGCAGCACCTGAAACGGCTCTGGATGTCCGTTTTGTGTGACTGAATTCTATGTAAAGCATTTAAATAAAATAATTTCAATTTCTTCATATTGTTCTCTTTCTTAATTTCTGTTCTTAAGGTGGCAAAAATCCCCCTCTAAAGAGCAGAAATGGTCTCTATTTCCGATCAATACCCAGCAAAATCGTATAAAGATACAAAAAGTAAAGAAGGTAAAGGATGAAATACAGAATCAAAGGAGATTAGCTAGGTTGTCTAAGAGTCAAGGAGGATCTCGATGACTGCTAGGACAGCTTTTGAGACCACCTACCTTCTTTGAGTATCAACCTGTATGTTAGCTGCTCAGCTATCATATGGAAGAAATACTGGAATTAAATGACTGTTTTATGTTTCACTTGGTACTATTATGATAAGCTCAGAGCATGCCAGCCAAAGCAGACTTCAAAGGTGGATTTACTACTGCTTTAAGGTGACCAGGGCTTCCTTAAGTAGACCTGAGATAGGAATCTCCCACTGCTGGGCCTGCCCAGGGATATAATTGTAGATATGGAGTGAGTTTTCAGCTTTCTGTGCACTTACAGGATTTAGCGTATAAGTTCAGGAGAACAGGTTTTCTTGATTGTTCTTGAGGCTATTAAGTGCCTAAAATCTCAGTACTTCAAACTAAGATGATGTAAGATAGTCTGGATCCTGCTCTAAGTGACAGAAAAGGTGAGGCTAGTCACCTCATCTACAGTTGCCCTTGCCTTTTCACCTGTGATAAATCTGGAATATTGTTCACTGATTCTTCAACAAACATTTCTGGATGACTGCAAGTGGCCACCCTAGTGGTATTAGTGTATCTGTAATAGCCTCATGTGTTGGAGGGGAGGAGATTGTGACGGTGTTACCAGGACCTTAGTAATAAAGACAGGAATCAAGGAAAGGATTTTATGTGCATGGAGACCAGATGACATACTTGGTTGAGACACAGCCATTCGGAGTTATTGTTATACGGAATACTTGTTATATTTAGATGCTTCTTTCCTTTCCCTCTTTCCTCTCACCCCACCTATCAGGTAGGGTTGTCAATTTAAGAACATCAGTTTTATGGAAAAGCCCTCCAAAAAAGCTGGATAGCCTCAGTGAGGAAAAAAGTGTTCTGAGGAAGGAATGAATCACTGAGAAACAAATTGTTCTCTTTGTCTTTCTCTTTGTGTACACATCTGATGCACACTTAAATTCTCTATGTAAGTGTACCCTTGAACGTTTGGTCCTCATTTCTTTAGAGGGAATTAAAGTTGATATTGATTTTTTTCTCTTTTTTTTTTTTTCAGTACCTAAAGTAAAGATAGTAAATGAACAATAGCGGCATATAAACTTGTTTTCTTTAAAGTCTCGAGGCAGAATGATTATAATAGAAATTATTTGGACTAAATAGCAATCTGAACTGTGCACTTTAGACCAAAGGAGTGATACCTGTTAAGTATCTTTAACAGAACAGTATGCCTCCAGCCCAACAAATCTTTCCATGGATGAGGACTGGTGAAGAGGAGTAAAAGGTGGTGAAAATTGCAATGCTTTTACGGGTTTTGCTACATGAAATGCTATTAATGCAAGGAAGGAATATTTAAAGTGATTTAACAACCACAAAAAGGATCAATATGTATGAGAAATTGTGACAAGGTGCACAATTGAAATGTAAAAATGCAATGGGTATTGTACCAAAATGCACTGTTACTCTATTAAAAAAGTTTTCATGTACACGACAACTGGAACATAACAAATTGTTATGTTTTTATGTTTTGTAATATGCAACATGAGCTTTTTATATAATCAGTATATATCAGACTGTACAATATCGAAGGATGAATATTATTTAGGATGATTTTTACTTACTTTCATTCACAGTCTGTTCATATTACTTTATGTAACTACACCAGACTCTAGAGATCTGCAGTGCAGCATACCTTTATTTAAGGTGCTGGTAGATCACTCGGCATCATGAACTCCTGTTGACGTCTTCTCAGCTTCAAGAAGCTTCTCAGCTTCGAGAACTGTAAAATGCTATACATCCCCAGTCAGAATCACTGCGATGAGCCAGGCTAGGAAGCTGTTGAGCAGGTGTGTTTGGAAGTTTCAATATCTCTTTCAGTCCTCTTCCAAACAAACAAACAAAAGTGTATTTGTTTAATTAATTGTCAATTTCTATGTCTTTCATACTTTTTGTGGTTGAACAAATACTCTTGTATGGCAGGCAAGTTTGTAGATCCTATACAAATACAATCATCTCGTGCATGTGCACACTTGTGGCTCTTGAACAGCACTTAAGCAAAACTTGTGGTTCTGCAGAATGAGTAGAAGAGTATTAATGAGTAAAAACAGGAGTCTGGAATAGGGAGAACTTGTCAGGCAACCTGATTATTTGATCTCTCTTCCTAAATCTAATCTAAGGATTTTCACTTGGTAGAATGATCAAAGGCTTTTTCTGCAGTGCTGATATTATTTTGATCAGGTTAATAATCTGGGATATAAAAGATTCGTGGTACGTGACCACAGACCCCCAAATGTGATTTCTTAAGCTTAATTGTCAATTTCCACAGAAACTTTACGTTTCTCTGTGTGTGTGTATGTGCATATAAGCACATACACATGGTACAGGTATTTGCAGATATTGTGAATGCCTGGGTATTGCAAGACTGTTCTTCAAAAATACTAACCAGGACTTGAACTTGGACTTTTCATTCCATTATGATGAATTTAAAGAGTTTTTCAAGTCAGGCAAAGAACTGAGGAAATCTGTCTGGTTCATAAATTGTGCAAAAATGGGTAAGGGTCTGGTGAGACATTAAGCTGTGAGCCAGTTTAGGATTCTAGTTGTTTATATGCTTGCTGTTGCCTTTCACGTCTCAGTATGAGTCTCTTGCAGACGAATCCTAACTGCTTTCTCAGCTAGCTCTGCAGAAACAAGTGAAGAGTATGCCGCAGAACTGTGATACTACTCTACAGATGTTTTGTCATGTGAAAAAGACTGCACGTGGAGGTAGGATGAGGAAAAGAGATTCCTGTGGTCTAACCTTCATCACCTTACGTAGTCAAGGTGAAAGGCTAATCTGGTCAGGTGGCCTATGAAGTCTGGGAGATTCGGTGATCCAGTTTCGAGAGTCTAGCCTCCTTGATACAGGCCTTACACTGGTATGTAAACTCAGACATTATGTTACAGAAGATCTACAGTGTGTAACTGGAAGGACTATAACCTGCTTAACTCATTCAATGAATAAGCTGGTGAAAACTTGTTAAAATAGCCACATGCATCATTTGGCCAGAAACAGAGAAGTATTTCCCATGTAGAAAAGTAAACATTTGAGATTGGAGGGGCAGGGCTTGTTGAGTGGGAAGCTGTTCAGGTGTATAGCTAATGGAAAGGATAATGAAGTGGTGGAATAAAACAAGTGCTAGAATGTCCAGGACAAGTCATACCTATAAACAGTATTGGTCAAACAGGAAAGATGGATGCACTCAAGCCACATAAATTTGAAGACACCTAAATGCAGGGCAATACATGAAGAAAAGAGTGTCCAGTAACATGCCTTGGTTAGGTGGGCTAAAGACATAATTAAATATATAAATGAAGTATTAATTAGAACAGTAAAGATATGTTAGCTCTATATGTGTTAGTGAGAGTAATATTGAGTGTATTCAGTTCTGAGTCCTGCAGTTAAAACAAATGGTTCAGAGAAAGAAGAAGTTTAAGAGCTGGAAAGTATATCTTATGATGGGAAACATAAAGAGCTCTGAAGAAAAGGTCAAGAGGTGGTTTGAACTAGTCTGTGTGTCTCTTCTCAGGAAGAGAAGATGTGCTTTGTAGAAGAAAAGATATTACAGTATTCAATAGCTAAAACATGCTGGAGAAATTCAGGGAGAAAAATTTTGTTTACCAGTAGTAGTATCTAAGATATGACAAGTTCTGCAAATGATGCAAGATAGTTCCACTGCTGAATACTGTCAGCCAAGTATGGAGATTTTTCTATTTGAATGCTTCAGAGCACTAGTGATGTGGTAGCTGTTGAAAAAAATTATGATCTCTGCACCCAGGAACTCAGAAACTAAGCAGAAAACAAAAGAAAAATGAATTCACCAGTTCAACCTAGAGGTATAGGTTTGAATTAGAAACTTCTGGGGGAAGTAAGGTATACTGTGCAGGAGATAATACCGGATGTTAGTAGTAAGTTCTAGATTTTCTTTAAAATCAAGGAATTACAGCTCAGAATAGGAACTGAATGAAAAAAAAAACCCAAAATAAACCTTTCCATTTTACAAAACATCCAACACTGGCTGGTGAAAGAGGGGAGTGATCAGACATAAAAGAAAAATGTTCGGATCGTGTAGGCTCTGTAAATAGAGCACACACTGTTAGGGCACCTTTACTGAATCCTCCTTCACTGAGTACAAGCAGAGCTGTGTTGTAACAAGTGGATCGTCACTTCCAGAGTTGTTCTACAATCTCTTAAACTGGGATCATTATAAACCTAGCAAAAGAAAAGTGGGTCTGGCTTCTTTCTGCAGCTTCAAAAAATCTAAAAAAAAAAAAACGAGTCCCTCTTCGCTAGTGAGGTTTTTGTTTTCCTTGACAAGGGGTGAAGCAGCAGTTTTTGAAAACTTCTGTTGGGGCTCATTTCTTTCTAAATTCTCATCACTGAATTTTTTTTAGCCTTTTCAGCAAGAGCAGAGTAGAATTGCTGCTCTTAAAGTCTTAGCAGGAGTAGATGCTCTCCACTTCACAGGCTGGTGGTTGGAAGTCTGTCCTTGGTCCGCCTGACGGGAGGTGAAGGTTGAAGTAACGATGGAATATCAATGTTCCACTTGTTGAATATTTTACAGAAAAAGTGGTAGGCTATTCACTGAACCGTGTCACCTTTGCAAGTGACAAATGCAACTGTATTTTGTGGAAAGCCCTGTTCTGTTAGACTGGAAATGCTCTTATGGTTTGAACCCCTTGAGGGACTTTAATGGGAATCAGAACTCAGGTTTGACTTTAACGGGGTTTTGGTTTGACATGATAGACTTAAACAGCTCAGCATCTGAGGATGAGACAGTCCTAGGCAAAAGCAGAAGTGGGGGTCTAGGCAGCGGGGAACTGTAACACCACTGGCAATGGCATATATAGGGTTGAAGTGACTGCAGAGGTAAGAAGGAAATACATGTTTTCTTCATGCTTCCTCATTTAGGTTTAAAAATAAATTCCACTTGAGACACCAAAATGCAGATTAGATCCTGCCATTATGGTTAGAGTAGGTAAAGCAATAGGAGGTACATCATGAAGATGGGAGCAAGATGCATCAGATGATCCAATAGATATTTTTTTCTTTTTCTCTCTGGATGTGTAAAGTTTAATAGGAATTAGGAAATCCATGGAAGAATCTACAAGAAGTCCTGGGAAGAGGCATAGTCTAACTGATATGTTACACAGCTAAGAATAAGGAGTAGGTATTTGACTTTTTCGGTGTGATGGAGTTACATATGTCCAGTCATTCATAAAAACAGTGCCTAAGTCATGTGGAAAACATGACAGTGGTGAAAATACTATAGTTTTAAAACTCCACCGCTTCTCTTGTAGGTTCACCCAGTTTGACACTGAACATTATCAAAAGCATCCACTCTTACTCATTCTGTTACTTGTGTGGGCTTTATTGATCAAATGTCTGTGGAAGTAAACACAGCCAGTTAAGGTGGACAATGAATTAGTTACTTGATGTCCCAAGATGCTAATTTTTTCCTGGAATATGCTGATTAACGGCCAACTACTCCCCAGTTACCAGTAATAGCTCAGAATGCTGTTTCCATCCAGAACATCTTCAGTACCCTGCTGGATAGGACCATAACACAGGGAGACTCTGCAGAAAATATCAATGTGACTTGACAAGAAATTAGTAATATAATTGCTTTCTAGTGATCTAATTTCTATGCAGGAGAATTGGAACCATGAACTGCTGCTTTAATACGCTGCCAGGTATTAACTGTCCAGGCATGAAAGTGTAGCATTTGGACACATATTGTGTCTTCAGAATCTACTCTGGCCATACTACAATGCAAGGAAAAAAAAACCAGAAGCTGGAAAACAAAACAATTGAGCACTAGACCAGTGGGAAGAATTAATATACTTTGAAGATGCTGCTAAGCCAGGTTGTTGTTGCACTTAATATCTGTGCTCATGGGCACAATTCATTGTCTTTTGTGACATCACATCCTATATGAATGTTAGCGAAGGGAGAATCAGATTCATTGTGTATATGGAGTTCCTGTCCTAGCTCCTCAAGTGGAGATCTGCAGTGACATGCAGGCCATGTTTACATGTACAGGTTTGGACAGCTCTGCTCCTCTTCCATCTGTGCTCTCAGGCAGCTGGATACAAGCCAGCAGCACGTGTTATCATAGCGCTAATCCTAAACTAATAAACCAGGTAACATGGTTCTGTAGTTTTTGGTCTGAAGCGGCTAATATCCAGCCAGCTCTGACCTCAAGTGAGCAAGTAATGGCATCTGCTTATGTGGATATGCTTGTACAGTCACACAGGATTTTGTGAAGCTCTGAATTCTCAGGATGTACATATTTGATATTGTCTTTCCTTCTTTCTGTCTGTTGCAGAATTTAGGGGGAAAAGATAGCGCTGCAAAAAAAAAAAAGGTCTTTCACTGATATTGCACTGACAGTAACTCAACTAATCCTGAACTTATTTTTATGCATTGTACTTCATGTTAAGTATGGTGGATTTTATCTCAACAGCAGCTCTTTATCATTATTTCTTTCTCTTAATGGAGGAGAAGGAGGAGGAGAGATCAATAAGGCCTTGGTTATCTTGGATTGTCAATGAGCAGCATATTTCTAGCTCAAATTATTTCAGTAGATGTTCTTCTTGGAGATGGCACTTGAATATGTGTACATAAAGACTGCAGATTTTGTTTCTTTTTTCTTTTTAAAAACTGCCTGTTGGTAAGGTTTCTTCAACTGAGGCTGATAGAATTGGTGATGAATAAAGAGGCAGTTTAATCAAGGCACATAACGCAGCTGCTTGCTTTCTTCTTCTCTAGTGTGTGGATACAGAGTCGTTTTTCTCAACCAGCTCTAAACTCTGATCTCCTGTGAGGAATTATGACTTTCAGCCTTGGGTCTCTTCTGATCAGCAGGTATTGTCATGACTGGGCCTTGTTGATGACCTTAAAGTCGTTCTCGACATGGAAAAAACAGAGTTTTAAAAATTAGTTAGAAGAACAAAAATAAGCAGGCAACCAAATAACAGTACAGTATGTAAGCTGGCTTACAGTGTGCTCTACATCCCCATCCATGAAGGCAGACAGAGTCATCCCAGGAGCAGCAAGGTAGAAGAAAACCTGTGGGGTGTTTATTGCTTGACCTCCTGTCCCAAACAGGAGGAGGGAGTGGGATGATGCAGTACTGTGTTGCAGGGGGGTCGTGACACTTGACTGGGGACTGAACCAGGGCTGAGAAGGAAGCAAGTTGCACCACATGGTGGGCTAGTGCAGATTCCCCAGTGTCAGCTCAAGGAGCCAGTGGCACTGAGGCTCAGTACATGAGCTGCAGTCTGATACCTAACATGGGGGCAGAGCTGTCCCTCTAAGCCTTGCAGCAGGATGGAGCTTGAGTATGGTGGGAACAGTTTGGAAGGTGTGGTGTTTGTAAGGAGTGCTTACTTAGCACTTGCCGAGGAAAGAATCTGTGGATGACAGAAAGCGGCTTAAGGAGTTTAATCCAGAGTTAGCTGAAGGTGGTTGGTAAACTTGAAATGCTTGATAGTATAGCAGCCAGCAAATAGCATTTGCTAAACTAGGTATGTGGTGGGTTGAGCCTGGCTGGATGCCAAGTGCCCACCTATCGCTCCTCTCAGCTGGACAGGGGAGAGAAAACATAACAAAAGGCTTAGGGGTCAAGATAAGGACAGGGGGACAGGGAGAGATCAGTCACCAGTTACTGTCACAGACAAACCAGACTTGATTTAGGGAAATTAATCTAATTTATTACCAATCAAATCAGAGTAGGATACTGAGAAATAAAACTAAATCTTAAAAACACCCTCCCCTGCTTCTTCCTGGCTTAACTTTATTCCCAATTTCTCTACCTCCGCCCCTCACCAGCACAGGGGATGGGGAATGGGGGTTGG
>NW_009633072.1:1176-19480 GCF_000690535.1 Cariama cristata | reverse complement strand
TTAACTTAATTAAATTGCTATGCATAATGCCAAGGAAGATCACTGGCAACATAATATATCCTCTTGGACCAAAGGTGTTTAAAGAGATAACTCACCTGAAAATAATGGGTTTTGAGATTATAAATGTTGGTTATTTGCTTCAGAGCTAGCTATTTCTCATGGAATTATCATACTAAAGATATTGGGTTTATGTAAGAATTAATTATAATTGGTTTTCTCTAAGATGTGCTGTATACATGTAAAGCTGAGCAATCAATAAATACCATGTTGTGTCATTTGTGTATGCCATGGCTTCAGAAAATGGCAAATTAAAATTATTTTCCTATTGTTAGCCGCTATAAAGATTTTGAGCATTCTCAATGTATGCAGCAAAATTGCAGCAATAAAAAATTAGCATAAAAGAAGAAAATTGACTCAGACTCGACTCAGACCCATCAGCAGATCCTAAGTCCCTCGTCCCTCTGTTAAAAGTTGTGCATCTAGATAATGTGACAAATTTATTCAGTTCTGTGTTCATGGAAAGAATTTGACCTTTAGTTGTTAATATTCATCAAAAAAATAAACAGTTTGGAAAATAATTTTGGAATTAATCTCTGTTTCTTTAGACAGGCACATTTTTTCCAGCTGTAATTAATATTTTGCAACTGATTGAACGGTTATGGCAATGACCTTCCCCAAAGAGCTGACACTTTTCAAGGCTGTAATGCCACTATTGAGCCAGCCAGGAGAGGGTGCTGGAGAACACAGTCTGCCACACAGCTCCCTGGGTACCTTTTTTTCCTCAAAATGCATACCAAAGTCCATTGAATTATTCTGCTTTCCTGTTATCCCATGTCTTTACTTCATCCCCTCGCTAATTCAGACTTCTTGATGCCCACTCTATCCCTTTCAAACAGCATATTACAAGTGCAGGCAAATAATATAGTCAGATCTCCTCAGGACTGGAATTCTGTTGAGATGGATTAAACTGTTAATTGGAAAAGATTTAACATGCTCTAATCTTAAACATGAATTTATATATCTGCCTCATCCATGTATCTGTTTAAAGGTTCCGTAGAAAACCACAGAACCGTAGAATAATAGAATGGATTGGGTTGGAAGGGACCTTTAAAGATCATTTAGTTCACCCCCCCTGCCGTGGGCAGGGACACCTCCCCCCAGGCCAGGTTGCTCAAACCCCCATCCAATCTGGCCTTGAACACCTCCAGTGATGGGGCATCCACAGCTTCTCTGGGCAACCTGTTCCAGTGCCTCACCACCCTCACTATAAAAAATTTCTTCCTTATGGCCAATCTAAACCTACCCTCTTTTAGTTTAAAACGGTTACCTTTCATCCTGCCACTACAGGTCTTGGTAAAAGATCTTTCACCATCTGTCTTATAAATCCCCTTTACTGAAATGCCGCAGTAAGGTGTCTCCAGAGCCTTCTCTTCTCCAGGCTGAACAACCCCAACTCTCTCAGCCTGTCTTTATAGGAGAGGTGCTCCAGCCCTCTGATCATCTTCGTGGCCTCCTCTGGACTTGCTCCAACAGGTCCATGTCCTTCTTGTGCTGAGGACCCCAGAGCTGAAGGCAGTACTGCAGGGGGGTCTCACCAGAGCAGAGTAGAGGGGGAGAATCCCCTCCCTCGACCTGCTGGCAACACTTCTTGTGATGCAGCCCAGGATACAGTTGGCTTTCTGGGCTGCAAGCGCATGTTACGGGCTCATGTCCAATTTTTCATCCACCAGTATCCCCAAGTCCTTCCCTGCAGAGCTGCTCTCAATCCCCAGTCTGTATTGATACCAAGGGTTGCCCCCAGCCATGTGCAGGACGTTGCACTTGGCCTTCATGAACTTCATAGCCTCACTTCTCAAGCTTCTCAAGGTCCCTCTGCATGGCATCCCTTCCCTCTAGCATATCAGCTGCACGACTCAGCTTGGTGTCAGCTGCAACATTGCTGAGGGTGCACTCAATCCCCACTGTCTACGTCACTAATAAAGTTATTGAACAGTACCAGTCCCAGTGTGGACCCTTGAGATACAGCATTTGTCACTGATCTCCCTTTGAACATTGAACCATTGACTGCAACTCTTTGGATGCAGTCATCCAGCAAATTCTTTATCCATCAAAGGGTCCACCCAAGTTCCAAAGAACAAATGTGTTAATTGTTTTAGCCTGCAGCCTGGAATTAGGAAACAGAAGTATTCTGAAATGGGAAGTATTTAGATAAAGTAGTACGCCATTTCACCTTATAAATTAGAATGTTTCTGATATTTTCAGGTGCATGAAAAAAAATACTAGTACACTAGTATGACGTTGCTACTTTTACAAATGCTGCTATGATCCCCTGACTCCAGAAAGTGACAAACAGTCGTAATAATTAAAGAATAAAAACAGGAAAGATGGCATTGCATTCAGGCAGACAAAACATCCAGACTAAGAAGTATTTATGGCAACAAACACAGAGTGTATAACTCAGTGTTTATGAGCTCCCTTCTCCCATGCTTTCATTATTTCCACATGTACAGTCACCTGTGTTCTCCAGTCTTAATAGCAGAAGCACCTTCGTGTGACCCAGCAAAGCAAGTAAGACAGTTCTTTGCCACATCGTTAAAATGAACTGCATAATGATTTTTTTCTGGCACAATTAATTTACTCTATCACATTTGGAAAACTTTTTTCCTAAGTTCACCTTAAGTTATGGAACGCCATTCTGCAGAAGGTGGTGGACCTCAAGAGTGTAGAGGTGGTTGCAGAAAACTACTGGGTAAATTCACGGATCAAAATCCAGCTAGATCTATAAAATACAACAACTTCACCTCTGCTGTGGAAAGCCTTTGACCTACAAATTGCCACAGGCTGAGAAAATATTTTGCAAACGTATCAGTGCATGCATAACCCTGCCTGCCCTTCTACTCTTTCTCATGCATGCAGTGCTGGCCAGCAGCAGGTGGGACACTGTCACACTGCCCTTCAGCCTCAGGTCCTACAGCCTTTCTAGGTTCTCATCACAGCCTAAGTGTTTGCATTATAATAAATATGAATTTGAAATCCAAAGGGAAAAATTTTATATGCCCCCAAAATTTCCAAGTAAAATTTGACAGTACAGCATCATTTTTATGCCTGTTTAGTTTTGAAGACCTTCTTTCAGTATGATATTACAGCTTATAACTTTTTCCCTTACATTCAAAAACTGTATTCAACTTTAGCATTATATACTGCATTTCCCATACAGGATGAGTACCCACCAGAAGACGCTCCTTCTAAAGACAGTATATTTTCTGGTTTTGTTACAGAGGAAGGATTTCTATTAATTCCATAGAAAATTCTGTCTAGCTGGAGTAACATTAGTGGACATAATTTATAATACTATGCAGGGACACTTTAGTTATGAATTAGTTTGTCTTTTCAAATATTGCTATATATTTACTGCCTAACACCAAAACCAATTTTCTTTCTTTTAAGGGGTAAAATCAAGTATATAATTAAATGGCTTCATTGAATTTGTTTTGATTAATTTATTATTTAATAAAGCACACATATACACTTTATTCCTAGAGAAATACATTTATTATATATACATATATACCTACAAATATATATAGGTTTATGGTATTTGTTCTCATCTTTGAGATGCCCACTTTCTGAAAAAAATATATCAGACATTATGTTTTAAAATGTAGTGACATGAATATAAATATTAAGCTGTCACATGTTTTAGTGAAAATAATAACTTCAGTCAACACTTCAGTGGAAATTTGCTCTAAAAGGACTATCAGATAACAGATTTTAATTGCAAGACAAACTTATTATGCTCATACAAGTGAAAAAAAAAAGTGATGCAACTAGCAAGGGACATTTGGAGTACTTCAATAATAAGAGAAAAACCCAAACTGTTAGTCTACCACTCGGCAGGTATGAGCAAATGATGCTGCCAAGTTTCATTTCACTGAAAAGATCACTTGCCAATCAAGCAGTTACCACTGGTGACAACTGTGAAAGATCTCAGCTTTGAGAAGGGATGCAAGAGGTTAAGAGGAGTGAAGCTGCATCCCAAGGAGTTGATTGAACATACATTGAACCATTGACTGGCACAACGGCTGACTGGCACAGTCACAGCCCTCTTAGTAACCTCCACAGCAGCAACAATCCCTGCAGTAGTCTGAAGGGCAGCTGGGGTGAAGAACCTAAAGAGAGGTAGATTTTATTCTGGTAATATGCACCAACATTCAACTGGGAGCCAGCCACAGTACTGGTTTCATCTCAGTTCCCTCCCAGTCCTAACCAAAATGATCATTTTTTTACAAACTATCTGTAAGCATCTGGAGGAACAGGAGATGACTAAGAGCCAATGTGGATTAGTTCAGAATAAATAATGTCAAGCCAATATAAATTCCTTTGTGACACTATGACAGGCCTGTGGGTAAGACGGAAACAGTTGAAGTCATATATTTTGATTTTAGTACTTCTTCTGACACTGTACTGACAGTGCATTCTCAAAGCAAACTAGGGACACATGATAGAGGTCAAAATATCATTGACTGGGTGTGAAACCAGTTACGAAATCATATCAGCAGAAGAGTTATCAACGGTTTGCTGTAAAAATGGCAGCATGTATTTCAGCAGGGTCCTCAGGGATCTGCCCTGGGTCTGGCAAGCAGTTCCATTAATAGCCTGCATGATGAAATAAGGAGTATATTATTAATGTGCAGACAACTCCAAGCTGAATGGGACTGTCAGTGCTTTGAAGAATGCTTAGAATTCAAAATCATCCTAACAAATTATATCATCTCAGTATGATAAGATGATTTTCTAAAAAGGATAAATCAAAATTAATGAAGGAATAATGAGCTGAACAGGATGAGGAAGAACTTGTTAGGTAGCAGTTCTGCAGTAAAGGATCAGGACTGTTGTGAAACACAAGCTAACTCCACTGTCACATGAACAGCAAAAAACAGATAATGGTTTCTATGGATGCTAAGCATGAAGTACTTCTTCAGCATCGCAGGGGCTCAGCTGGAAGAGCCTGTCCAGGTTTGGATGCCACTTAGAGCTGCTATAGGTGTGATGGGCACTACAAATCCAGATCTTCAAACAAAGGTTTGCACAAAATACAAGTGTTAGGCATACATAAGAGTTAAGCAGAGGGCAATGTTCAAGTGCATAAAATTGCTACAAAGATGAAAAGTGCACTCTGTTCCTCATGGCTGTGGTGGACAGGACAAGAAGTAATGAGTTTAACACTTTAGCACAGAATGTTCGCACCAAACACCAAGTAAAGATAATTAAGAGTGGTAGAATAATTTAATTGGGGAGATTATGGAAACCATTGCTGGAGACTTCTAAGAGCAAGTTAGACAAGTATCCATGAGAAACAACATAGGTATAGTTGAAACTCTTACTACTAGAATAATTTAAATTACCATTTACAAGAACAGTATTTATTATTTGATATTCCACAAAGGAGAAAACCAAAACACACACGCTGATGTTAGGAAGGAACCTAATTTGTTACGTGCAGCGACAGAAAGTCTGAGCGTCTCCAGATAAGCACATGCCTGTGCCTTTACCCAGCCCCAGGGAATGCACATGCACACCACTGCCTGCAGAATCAAGGCTTCTCTCAAGGCTTCACTCATGCTTCCCCAACATCCCTATTAGAAGCAACAGGATAAGATGCCATCTGTACCACTTAGAATATTTCAAATGCATTTATAATTGTTACGAAGACACTGATACTTGCCAATATCCAGAACCTGCAGGAAAATGATAAAAAAGTCTTGTTATTAGAAACATTAAATCAGCTTCCATGCAAACTTCTTGATTACTCTACAGAATAAGGTACCATTTAATTTCTTCATTCCATAGAACAAAATGAATTCAGATATATTTAATAATGCCATTAATTTAAATATCAAATGAGGTCAGACTCTTTAATCTATAAGTATTTTCTGAATGGGAAAAATTCCAAGTATGATTTCATATTGTTCATATTTTTTTCTAGTCCTATTGGGAGTTGAGTAGTGGCTTCTGACAAGGAGCTGGACAAAGCTTACAAGGGCATCAAAAAAAGCAGAAATAAGTGATCATTAAGAAAAGTTAGAAAAGGTATCACATCATCTAAGAACTGTGAAAAAGCCTCAGAGTATGAACAGCATTTGTGACACATTGTAATATGAATCCAGTAAGAGATATAATTACATTTTCTATGTCTACAGAACATGAGATTCTAATTGGAGAAGTAAGAAATAACACCACCTCTACTGATGCTATTAGCTGCCTGTCATTGAAAGCAGACCTTGTCAGTGGATGTTTCCATCCTACAAATCATGAAAAAGCTACTTGCTTCTAAAATTCCTAAATCTTCATCTCTTAGATTAAAACAAACTTCAGATTTCTGAACTACTCTTTCTTCACATTGAAGTAGACAGAAGATGGTATGTTACCAAACTGCATGATATTGTTCACATGATAGAAAAAATGCAAATACTTCACAAAACCAAATGAGAAGCTTGCCATTGCATGAATTTGGACAAGCACGTATAACCAGAATAAGAAATGAGGAGTTACTAATATCATCAGTCAAGCTATTGAACTAGTAATGGTGATTTTCATGCAACAGTTTCTATATTTTCAGTTCTTACTGTTGGCTTATATTTTAATATTCCTAAATTTAAAAAATGTTGCAGCATGAAACACGCATCTCAGTGACTTCTTACAAGTTGTTGTGCCCTTTAATTATAAACCTGTACAATTTATGGGAGACGGCACCAGCTTCAACCTGGAAAGCAAGAAAGAAATCTCTGCCCTCTTCAAGAACTGTATGTCATTAATAATTTCAATACACTGCCTTGTAAGTCACAGCGAGCTGGCAGTCACAGGGAGCTGGCACTGTTAAAAATGTATATTTCAGTGAAGTCATTAAAATTCTTAGATCATTTTATGGTTCATGCCAAAGCATCCATAAAAGCTAGTGTGATTTTAAAAGCTAGTTGAGGTCATGGAAGAAACTGTAGTTTCGACTAACTTTAGAAAGCGAATGAAGTGGAAAAAAAACAATAAAACAGAGCAAGGAAAGCTCTTTTCAGTTCTCTCTTACAGTTTGTAAATAGGATCAGTGAGAAAATAACAAAATATTGATAAGGCAGGACTACAAGCTTGAAGTTTGCATTGCAGTTTTTGCTAATGTCAATACTGGATTCACTTTCAAAGCTGGAACTTCACCTTATGTTCTTCAGATATATACTCCTGATTTACTCTGTGCCACAACAATGAGAAATTGTACAGTACTTGGGAGAAGACGAATAAGGGAACCCTGAACATGTGTTGAATGATTTGCTAAGTGATGCAAAAAATAGCCAAATTCAGTAACTTTTGGTAGGATTACTGTGTGGTATTAGTGACATGGATATTTTTGACTTATGATAGACTGTGAAAAACAAGTTTAGTGAGGCACAATGGAAAGATGCATTCTACTACATGATATTTGGGGCTACAAATAAAGCAATACACAAACTTTTGAAAAACATGGACATAAAACCCTCGAGATATTTGTATTCCTGTTGAAGCACTGCTGAAAATGAGTATTTGTGAAGATTCTCAGTTGGCAAAAACAAAGGGTTCCTTAAAAAAAAAGTTGAACTCGGCTCTGAAATCAAAACTGTTGGCTGTGTGCTCTGATAAACTACAAAGATAAAATCCCTCCTCATTATCAAGCTCTGTATTCTCCAGTTATGTCCAGTTTCATCTGCTGCGGTGGAGAAGGGAGTTTCTCTGGAGGTCGAGCTCAGGTTACAGACACAGAGTGTTTGAAAAAGCACTGGAGTATCTGATGAGAAATTGCATCAAGGGCCCTGAGCCAGGAGTATGTAACTTCAGACCAGTTGACCGCCTATTTTTTGTTAGACAAGTGCACAAAACTTAGTATCTTTTGGCAAGAGTACATCAGAAGTCGCTGGGTTTGACACATGTACCCCTCACCTGATGTTTTAAGTATGCATAACCTCACCACTTCAGTGGTGTCCACAGAAATCCATTTATAGAGTTACAAATGTTGTAATGTACCAGGCATGAACTACACACTAATCCCATTTTTGCTGCTTTGTTGCAAATAGCAGATGCATTACACCATAGCTTTTCCAAATGAAATGCAGAGAAAGAGTCTGTAGGCATTTAGGATCAGAGGAGCCAACCAGAGTTTAAACTGTAATGAAAGTTAAATTCTGAAATAACAGCAGGATTTCTAAATATTCCTAAACAGTATTAGGAAGCAGATCTGATAGTCAGATCCATTTTTCCTTATAAAAAAACAAGTCCGTAAAACTTCTGTCTGTATTGGATATTTGTATAAACAGAGTATGGTTTAACGACTTTTTAGCCAGATGATTGTTAGCCTTCTTCATGGATGTACAATTTAAAAACAATGGTGACAGGAATATGCAAGTCTTTTCTTTCTATTTGGTGTTACTTTTACAGTGAAACAAATATAACTGTTTGGCACAGCTTGTGGTATTTGCTTACAGCAGGTTTCAGCAGGCTATATTTCACTTTGTCACAAATTCCCTCTTGAGTCTAGGCTAGAAGTATGTTTCTTTTAACTCTACTGATACCATAAAAAATAACAGTGGGTGTCATTTGAGTATTGTTTATGCAGATTTTAGTTTTAAGTCATCTTCCAGCAGTGATATAATTTTAATACTGGATTGAGGCCAGATCCTGCAGATTTGACAGTGCATAGCTGCTGTTGAACTGAATTGCAGTCCTTCTTGCATGAGGCTCATGCATTTGTGGGATCACGTGTTGATGTGGGTTAAATTTGTGTTCCAATAAGATTCAAGACCAATGCTCCGGATGGGTTGAGTGGGTGGTCTTGACTGTTACAAACTCAATTCACGCCCAGAGTAAACAGCAATAATAATCTCTCATACTGACTTATAAAATATCTATATTAAATATAACCAGGAAAACAACAAAAAATTAAGAGGTATATGGAATAATCAAGGGAATCTACCTTTTACTATACTTCAATACCCTTTTAAAAAGGAAAAATGAACAATTTTGAAACTAAGAGGTTGAATCTGCATTGGTTACTCCCCAAATCAGTTAGAAGGCCCACTGACCATTTGACATCTAGATTAATACAGCAAAGTACAAGGAAACCAGGAAAAATGTGTAAAATAGATAATTTTTAATAACAGATGTTTTGAATAACGAGGATTTTGAGTCTTCTGAAATTCATATCACCAGTGAGTGCACAATAATTGTATTCATTTAAGTTACTCTTAGTATCTAGAACAATTCCTCAGTAGATGATTTTCAAAGTTGAGTCTTTACTTCAGGTAGGAACTGCAGGGCAGGATGTAACCTTTCAGCTATGCTGGTAATTATGGACATACAAGGACTATGGGATTGAGTCATATTTCAGAAATATTTGGGCCTGATCCTACAGTGTTTCCTGAGCTGAACCTTGCTCAGCACCTGCTTTGTGCTGCAGCAGGGGATGCTGAAATCCAGCTGTGCCAGGCAGCACTGTACCCGCGGGGAAGAGGGTATGCAATCAGTTCTGACAGGCTTCCTCCTTGTCCCCTACACTTACACAGATCCCTGCCCTGCCAGTGCCTTACAGTCTTACAAGGCAGCTTTCTTTTTTGCTAGTGAAAGCAAAAAGGGGCCACTTCCAAGTTCCCACTGCCTATTTTAATGTGGGGTGGCTAGGGGGAAATGCAATGGGACTCTGCCCTGCTGCATCCCTGCTCTCCCCACACTCAAATTCTAGTAGGTATTTGATGCAATTAGCAGATAAACTGAGTCAAGGGACTGGGTGTCAGATATGTGCAGCTGGGCATTGCTGGCTGGGCGCCTCCAGCAAGCTTGGAACAACACGGCGTGAGCCAACACATATCTCAGCGGGAGGTTTGCCATCCTGACGGGCTACAGCCGAAGAGAGAGAGAAGGGCAACGTCTGCAAAACACAGCTGAACCTGAACAAAAAGGTAAGGGAGGCTGATGTAGTCTTTCACTGTTACCCATAACGTAAATTCATGGCTCAAACTGGACCTGTTTCTTTCAGCTAAATAACCAGACTATAAATCAACAGCATATTTGACAGGGTTGACAATTCAGGATCAGTAGAAAATATTTTCTTGTTTATCTTGTCTGCTTTTAAGGAAAAATGAAATAAAATTACAAACTTCCAGTGTAAATAAAATTATCAAATCAGATGCAAAATGAAGATAAAAAAATCTCATTTTCTCTTCTTGACATTTCTAAACAACAGTAAAGTTCTCCAGCAGCCCTACAAACACACATCTTTTCCTGGCTCCATTTCTGCCCTTTGCACATTCAGTGTTCTCAGAAATTTCACAAGCCTTTGTATCAAAGCAGTGTCACTGTTATTCACTGACAGTTGTGGAAAATATGATACTACCATTGTCTGAAAGTAGATGCCTAGATAAAAAAGTGGCATTTCCCTTTTAATTGCCCCAGATAACACACTTATCTTATTGAAAGGGAATGAGAGGATGGTAACAACACAACTCATTCACATGGGGGATGCTATCAATCAGAAATGTACCTGTCAGGAACCCCACACACAAATCACAAACACACTTCTCCGAAATCTTTATGCCAGTGATTGAAAAGCTGTCAAGGACTACACAATCTGTCTAATTGCTTGAAGAATTTATAGGCCAACAGACATCCCAACAATCTTTCTGATGTTGAAGGCATTAAGCTTGATCATTTATTTTTATTAATATTATCATCTATTGTTTATATGGAGTAGTATTTCAAGGCCCTGTTCAAGACCATATTGCAATAGATACTGAAAAAATAGACCAAAAGGCCTTGTCCTTGTTTATAGTCCAGGCTCTAAACCTTCCTGGAGAGTGCCTATGTGGAGGGCACTGCTGGGTAAGTGTCTAGCCAAGATCATCAACAAAAGCAGAAAGGAAAAAGAGCAGGAGGATGAGATTAACCATGATATGATCCTTGGCTTATATATATTGATACTGTGAAGTTGATAGAAGCAGGACCAGGCTCAGAAGGATAAGACCAAAATATAAACACCGTATCATCAGTTGAATAAATAAAAAATATGTTCCTGGTTCCTCTCTGGTGCTATTCATGTTTTCATGAACTAATTTATACATGAATACCCATATACAAATTTCTGCTTGTTTGACACAGGACCTCAGTACTGTACAAACCCAAGCATATCCCAAATTTCATTATTAAAGCAACTCCAGAAGGACTAATACAGTACTTAATAAGATAATTTGGATAAAAGACTTTGTAAGATTCTTACTTTTTAAAGTCTACTTTTGGGGGGGAAGTATTGTTCATACTTTTGTCATTTAAAAGGACACAAGGTAAAAAGTCTCTGTTTCGACAACTGTTCATTACTGTTACTTGTGAAATATGGTTTAAACCCAATTCAGTTATCCTGAGCTCAAATTAAAATGCTCTGCTAATACACTTTCTGCTCTTCCTTTAAGTTGAACAGCTACTGATGTTGGCAATTGTATACTGTGTATGCTGGTTTTCTTATGTCAGCGGTAGTTCAGGTGGATTTGTGCTTCACATAGTGAGCATGGGTAATCACATTATTTTGGCCTGCAATGCCTTGGATCACATCTGCACCCTAGATATCCCTTCCCCGTTACCTTGTGTCTGCATGGCAGGGACTTAGCACTGATCATCACCTCCTACATCACGCCTCGGCTACTGCACGTGCAGCGCTTTCAGGCTCGTACAACGGAGTCCATGGGGATGTTCTAGACCTCATCTCCTTCTCCACCATGACGGTCTCTCATTTTGCCTCTCGCTCCTGTGCAAGTGTTCCCTTAAATTGATGAAATTTGTCCTAGTTCCAATCATTACATTTTTCCAGAAGCATGTGGTAATCAGCAAGGCATTACTTTGATTCAAAGGGGAGAGTTCATAAGAACCGTGTTAGATTCCAGGTCACTGAGAGCTTATCCTCTTAATCATATTAAATGTTATCAACCAATTTCAAGCTCACCTAAAGACCTCTGCAAGAGTGTGCTGCAATTCCTGGGAAACTTTCTGATATACGGGTATCACTGCATCCTTTGTCTTTCCCACACTGAAGAGCATTTGAAATCAGACTCCTTGCTACCCACAGGGTAAGAACAGAATAAAAGTAGCTGATAAATAAATCTTTTACTCCTCAGAATGGAGAGACTCAACTAGGTGTGCAAGATAAATGAGCAGACACTTCACAGACACGCATTTTGGGGTCATAAAACTCCTTTCACAAGTGCTGTATTCATTGTGAGACACTTGTCTCCAGATAGAACTAAAAACATCAACTATGCCTCTCCAAGTGGCACTTCAGTCCAGATTCCCAACCAAATCCTTTTTCTATCCACTCTGTGCTGCAAGTGCTATATACTACGTAAACACACATAAGGTACTGAGGAAAATATGGCAAGATACTTAAATTACTTTCTTGATAATCTCAGGAGATGCATCATACAGAAATAATTAACCACTGAATACCACTGCTACTTACTTTCTCACTCATTCTGACTTAATATGAAAAATATCTCTGTCAGATCCACCATCCTGTATCCTCCAGTTTAAATGACGGTTGGCTAATATCCACTGAGCCAAGATAAAAGTGGAGAACACTTGCTCCAAAGCAAAAAAGCTTTCAAAACTAGGTAGGAGTCATTATGTACGTGTCCATCTCAGAACAATCTGTCTTCTTTGAATATTCATGTTTCAGCAATATCACACCAAACCCTGAAACAATTGGGGTTATTGATTACACCAGGGCTCATGTAGCAGAAAGAGCTGCACACTATCATCTTTTTGAGGACCTCACCACAGCTGCATCCCAAGCTCTACTGCAAATCTCTATAGCGTTTACATTATATAGGAAAAGCCATATGGTACAGTAAGCTGAAGTTATTCAGCTCAGATAGTTGAATTTCAGGAGTCACAAGGCTGCTCCTAAACTTTGACATGGATCAAGCAATAATCTTCTCAGAGATTATCAAAATACGTGTCCTGCTATATACAACCATTTTATGAATTAGATAAATTGGACCTATATAGCAATAGCAGATTTTGTTCTACTAGAGCTCAGGCACAGCTGCTATCTAAAACACACAGGATATTTCTGTGCCACTTAGGCTGCGTGTTTACAAACTAATAGCCTTTGATGGGAGTGCCTGTTATGGTAAGGCAGTTCAGTAACTGTTTCTAGGTAGATTTTTAAATGTGTTTACATTGCATTTTAAAAGCAGATCCAAACTGCACTTTAACCCAAATTTCCCAAACTGTTTGGATCTGTTTGGATATAGAGCTGAGACACAAGTTTTGGCAGAGCTCTGGAACCCCTGGGGAGGGAAGTTTAAATCCAGGCAGTCACTGGCCACAGGTCCTTCCTCGCATCTCCATCTCCAGTATGGGCACAGGCAGAGATGTGCCTGCTTTCCATGACTGTGCTTCCACATGTGTCATAATTTCACACAGTAACTTCAGATGCCTGAAGTCAGACAAGTCACCCCAAGTCCTTTCTACATATATGGGCTGCTACAGAAACATCTGAGGGTGTGCAGTGCTTTAGGTTGCTTTCTGGCTTGCATTTCACTGAGCAGTACTGACAGAGATCTGTCTAGCACAAACAGATCACACAATTCTTATCAGAAGTCAGATTAAATAAATGTCTTGCAGAAAATAATGTCTCCCTTGAACTCTTCCCCACTAGAACTGAACACACTGTTCCAGCAGACATCTTACACTGTGTACACAGGCAAGCTCACTCCCCTATTTCAGCTAAATATTCCACTACTTCGGCATTAGTTCTCTTAACCACAGTTGTGGTCTAAGAACTCACACTGAGACATTCACTACTATGGGTCAAAAGTATTTTTCCCATAATTGCTTCCCCAAACGGTTTCCCATCCTGTTGGCAGAGCTTTATTATTTGTCCCAGATGTTTTTCTTTTAGTTTAGCTGTATTTTTTTTAAATGTTACCATTCACTATCGAATGAGTCTTTTTTTCAAGATATACTTCCTATAAAGATATCCTGATAGCTGTTAGTTATACTTTTAACTTCTAATTTGTGTCGCCAGAGTCCCAAATTAATTACTCTCTTATTTTGCCCAAGATCGACAAGAAGTAATGCTTCCCTTTTGCTCTTTTCTATGTATTATAATGGTATTCCTAGTCCTCTCATCTTTCTCTCGTTTTCTAGTATTTCTTAAAGATGATGAGAGAATTTTTCAGGTAAATCTCCAAAGACCTGTAATGTAAACTACTGCTATGGAAATGGTTAGCTCCAGCTGGTGTTCTTTTCAGCATTTGCGAAATGTTTGAGTGAGATCTGCTGACATGTTATACAACCCATCTGAATAGAAAAACAGGATCAACACCTTTGATAAGCGAACAAGAGGGTGTTATTCTGCTTGGGGAATTGGAACTCATTTGAACTAAGGCCAGTCAGAATGGAGATCATAGAATAATAGAATGGTTGGAAAGAACCTTAAAGACCATCTTGTTACAATCCCCTTGCCATGAGGAGGGACACCTTCCATCAGACCAGGTTGCTCAAAGCCCCATCCAACCTGGCCTTGAACACTCCCAGGGATGGGGCTTCCACAGCTTCTCTGGGCAACCTGTTCCAGTGCTTCACCACCCTGATCGTAAAAAAATCTTCCTTATGGCCAATTTAAACCTACCCTCTTTTAGTAAAACTATTGGCCCTTGTCCTGTCACTACAGGCCTTGGTAAAAACTCCCTCCATCTTTCTTAGAAGCCCCCTTTATATACTGAAAGGCTGCTCTAAGTTCTCCCCGGAGCCTTCTCTTCTGCAGGATGAAAACCCCCATCTCTCTCAGTCTGTCTTCACAGGAGAGGTGCTCCAGCCCTCTGATCATCTTTATGCCCCTCCTCTGGACTCACTCCAACAGTTCCATGTCCTTCTTGTGTTAGGGACCCCAGAGCTGAAGGCAGTACTGCAGGGGGGGTCTCACCAGAGCGGAGTAGAGGGGCAGAATCTCCTCCCTCGACCTGCTGGTCATGCTACTTCTGATACAGCCCAGGATACAGTTGGCTTTCTGGAATGCAAGCACACATTGCCAGGTCATGTCCAATTTTTCATCCATCAGTACCCCCAAGTCCTTCTCCGCAGGTCTGCTCTCAATCCAGTCATCCCCCAGTCTGTATTGGTAATGCGGATTGCCCTGACCCAGGTGCAGGACCTTGCACTTGGATTTTAATTCTATTGCACACCTGGTTTCTAAAGCAGAAAAAATGTCCATTTTCCACCACCCGTCAAAAATAAGAAATGTACAAGTAGCATTCATAAGTATTAAATCCACATATATGACATTCAATGAATATTTATGTTTCATCTTTTTTTTTCTCTGTTTTTGCATTTATCTGATTGTGTTTTATACTGATTTTTCCTTTATAATCTTTATGCAAAAGCATTTTGAGTCTGACATTTTAAAAGTAGATTTATTTGCAATCTTCTAATTCTCCAAGTTCTAATTTCTCCACTGTTTCTGTCTGTCCTGGCCCTACTAATACACTGATACACAGGATTGGAAATGAACAATCTTGTATACTTGGCAATGCTTTTCACTGTGCTTGCTCATCTACATATTAATCACTTGGTTACAGAGTAGATGTTTAAAGAAGATCTCCAAGTAAATTATTTTTAATATTGACGATTTGCAGTGTTTCCTTCACTTTCCCCAGCTTCATGTGCTTTCACAATCTTCCCAACATTTACACATTTCTAAACTCCGAAAACCTAATTTCAACATCATTCTCATGTTTTGGGTAGAAAAAAATGTCAAAGCATGGGCTCAGCTGGCAAAGTACAGATGCTGTCTAGGTCACAGACAGAAGCATTATTGGCTATGTGCCTGTGTTAATGAAATCATGTAGTATCGGGATTACAGGGCCCAGCTCTGCCCTCTGCCCCATTCAACATTTCCTTTGACATCAGAGAGAGACGTCATTCAAAAACAAAACCTGGCCTATGGTCCTGAAGCAGTATAAGGTATTGTCTGCATCCTGTTAACCTGTGAAAGCCTAGTGCCAAATCTAAAAGAAAAAATTCAGCCACCTGAAATTGAATTTACGTAGATTTAGGCACCAAAACTCTCCAGTTCAAAATAACTTTGCAAGAAGGTCACTTAACCCTAATGAACATAAAGTCAGAAAATTCCTCTTTCGTTTTCATCGCAAATGTCCACAGGTGCTTTTAGTGTTATAAAAACTTGAAACTGTCCTGGTCTGAACAACGAGCCAGCCTGGTTTTGGATCAGCATCCTCCAGACAATAAACAGTGCAGAAACATGCAGAAGCATGCCACTTCCCCACAAAGTCAAATTTTGCAAGTATACACAGCACTATTAAATGATAACAGCAATGATGCACGAGGTGACCGTTTAGTGAGAATTCACATGAGGCAGGAATCATTGTTCAGCTTTTTAGTTATTACAGCCCCAAAAAAACCCCAAAAGTACAGGTTCCACTCCTTTTGCCATCTGCGAGTACTACAGCCTCTGACTTCCTAGAAGTCCTACCTTCTTCCACTCTGTGAGGGACTGGTCAAAAGTAAAATGAGTTAGGAGTGGAAGCCTTCTTGCTGAAGCTGAACTACTGCCCAGAAAAGAAGGAAAATGCATGGGATCAGAAAGCCAGTAGACAAGGCTGTACCACAGAGGTGGTCTCAATTGAGACTTGGTCTCTGCTGGCAGCATGAATAAGCTCTTGTGCTCAAGGCTGCAAAGGTACCCTTGTATGTACCACTGAGCTCTAAGCGATGCCCTGCTGGGTACGGTATTTTTTTCGCTTGTTCTTCTGAAGTGCCCAATTCTGAACAGAGGTATTTGAGTACTTAATTAGGAAGCTGAGACCTTTACTGGACTGCTCTACTGTGGTTCTTCTGACAGCTTACGAGCAAAAATACTACACTGCAAGAAAACAAAATGGGAAACAGTGTTTGCAGATGTCTAGAAACAATGTACCGTCAGATGGAGCAAATAAACTTACAAAAACAAATTTCACAGAAAGCTTTGCAAGAACATCAGTTGAAGCTTTTCTCTCCGTAGTTGGGATGTGGCAGCAGCAATGCACCGAGTTCCTTGTGTCTGCGCTAAAGGACACAGCTAACTGCTGGCTAGCAAAACTCTGCCGAATTAGCACCCCGTTCCCCCTCCCAGTAAGAAGGTTCAGAAGCAGCAGCAGAGCAGGAGCAGAGGTGACAACAAAATGCACTCTATGATCTGCTATAATTCACCCCATCCTCTCTCCTTTGCAACTTTTTCTGAAGAGCAGCCATCTGAGTGAACATCTTAGTGGCAAAGTCTGGAATAAAAACTCCTTCACGTACCTTGCTCCCCTTTCAGGAAAGCACAAGGTCTAACCCAGGGGCCTGGCTCAGTGCCCAGCTTTCCCTGGCAGCTCCCGGAGCCCAGGCACTTCTGCTGAATCTGCAGCCCTCTGCGGCCTCCTGGAGAGCTGGGGGTTTTTCAGGAGAGAGTAGAGGAAGAAAAAGCCTGAGAAGATACTGTGTTCTGTAGGTTTTCTGAGGCCCTTTTACAAATGCATAACATTTTTCCTTTCCACAGCAAATACAGGTTTGGTCAGAGTTACATACTAGTTATGAAAATTAGTTTTATAGGTTATACAGCAATACTGCCGGTTTGTAAAAGACATCAAGAGGAGATTTAAGAGTGATATTACATGATCATGTCAAGTATGTGTTCCTCCCGGTACTGATGATTAACGAGTGCACAGTAAAAATATTTTAATAAGCTGAAAAGTGACTTAATTCCTCAATATTTATTAGATATACATGGATTGTAAGGGAAAAAAAATGTTCGCTTGAAAGTTAATGATTGTTTTATGATTTATGATAAGGCTATAATTCCCCATGCAAAGAGAAGAGCAGATCAAAGGGAATCACATCCCACTATGAATCCTGAAGCAGCCTGAAGACTTCACTTTTTATATCTTGTTTCTTAGCAAGGCAAAAATTTGAGCTTGAAATGGAAAAAGATAAAGCAGGCTCCGACAATTGAATCATCATCATCAACTCTCAAGCTGAGTTACTATGGCAATGGCAGTGCTGCTGCACAGCTTCTTCTTACTCTTTCTACTGGTACAACAGCTTTGTCAATGTACATGGGAAATTTCCACCACACATGTGCCACGTGTGGCTCACAGGAGAAGCCCATGGTCTCAGGTGCCCTGGTCTCTACTGAAGGGAAGAGCAAATTTGTGAGATTAAAAGATGTGATTTGTAATTTTCCATGGAAACAATCTTGGAG
>NW_009633072.1:0-1145 GCF_000690535.1 Cariama cristata | reverse complement strand
TAGGGAAAGGTCCAGGATTGTTCCTGCTCTTTTGTGCCTCAGGAAGCTGTATTCCAGTGCTTAGGAGATTTCTTATAAGCACACAGAATTTTTAATACAGGAATTTTAAGCATTTTTTTCAGCTGTAACTATCTCACTTCTCTGAATTATAGATGTCTTGACACTGCCAGGGGAGGATGGTATCATATTTTTGGCAGAGCATAGCTTAGAGCTCTACATAATGGATCTAATCCTGATGCCAGATTAATAAATTAGTAATTATAACTCTTTGTATATGCAACAATCAGTGTGTCAGTACGCACCAGTGTCCTCTTTCCTCTTCGAGGACTAGACGAATGTATCACCTTTCCTATTACTGATGGTATGTTCTCTGCACTGCACATAAAAGAGCATTTGCTCTTAATTATTTTTGAGACAGTATTTAATATTTACACTCTAATAGCAAACAGAAGTTCCCAACAGGAATTGGGGCCCTTTGTAGGAAGCATACATGCAAAGGAAATCTTTGCCCAAAAATACTATTGCTGAAAGTAGTTTCTGCAAGCTCGTTAAGTCTTATCAGCAGACATTTATGTGGAAACTCAAACGAGCTTCATATCGAGAATTTCATCATCCTTTCTGTGGAAAAGAAATCCTTTTCACCCATTGTGTGGCTATACATATAGCTCAGATCGCAGTCCTGCTAATAAATGCAAGTCTTTTACGTAGACCTGCTCTGGGGAGCAGATGAACAAGGTTAACACATGTGCATTAATCAACAGGAGGGTCAACAACAATTATCGCAGTGAAAGGTAAGAAAGACAATACAATATTTAAATAGACTATGCAATGTATTGTCTGAGAATCAAGTAAGTTTTTACGTCTCTACATGTTCCATAAAAAGCTCGTCATTGAGTAATAAGGAGCGGAGAACATCTGACGCATTTTGCTATTTATATAGCTAGACATCCATCATATTTGTAGTGGCAACATCTGCCCTCTGTTACGTATCTGGTTTGGTGCCTCAGCGTGAAATCTATAAAACTGCACACACAGCCCGCCCTCAGGCCGCCCGTCCTTTAACATGTTGACGCTCCTTCCAGCCTTTTCCGACCAGGGCCAGGCAGCGCAGGCAGGGAGCTGCCTCCCCGGGGCAGCCCTCTGAC
>NW_009633071.1:0-244 GCF_000690535.1 Cariama cristata | reverse complement strand
GTGGCATAAGCCTTCTTCCAGTCTTCTGAGATGTCCCCTGGTCTTCACAATTTCTCAAAGATTATGGAGAGCAGCCTTGCAACAATGTCAGCCAGCTCTCTTAACACCCTCGGGTGGATATTGTCAGGGCCCATCGATTTGTGGGGGTCAAGCTGCTGTAACAGTTGTAAAGGGCAACAGTTCACATAACAACTTCTCCTTCTCCTTCACTGATGGTGTTTGCATCAACCTGGATTTTTCTTCC
>NW_009633070.1:0-1168 GCF_000690535.1 Cariama cristata | reverse complement strand
TCATCTAACAAGTCAGCCATTTCATCATAGGGGGTTATCTGGTTTGTTAAGCATACTTAAGCCCATACTTATCAGCTTCTCTGTATTCTTCCCAGGTTACTCATCCTTGCTTCCACCCTCTGTATGCTTCCTTGATGTGTTTGAATTTCACCAGAAACTTCCTGTTGATCCACATGGGCCTCTTGGTATTTTTGCTTGACTTCCTTCTTCTTGGGATGAACTGCTCTTGAGCTGGGAGGAGGTGATCCTTGAATATCAACCAGCTTGCTTGGGCCGGCTTTCTTCCCTCCAGGGCCTTATCCCTTCATGTAACTCTATTTTTGTTACAAGATACTATCCTAATTTGTGAAAAGGAGAAGATTTGAAATCAACATTCGGGTCATTAGCACTTATTAAATATCCCAAAATTCTGTGCAAAAGTAATTTTGTGAAAACTACTTACCTTACCACATTTCTGCTGGAATATCCATCCTTCTCATTTTCCATTTAAATATAAAATATTTTTTGTCTATCATTTGTGTAACCACCATTGTACCCAAAGAGATTATTACACTTCCATAATGCACAAAATTTATTATTGTGAAAGGGTCACTGTAAAACACATGAACTGCTTAACCTGTTTTAAAGCTATCTCCGAAGTATTAGAAGATGTCTTAAATGGCCTTCTGCCTTCTTACAATCATGATATAATATACATGAATATAAAGACAAATATCATCAGTCTTAAAGATCTTTTGATGATTTAAAATGAGAAGAAGCCTTTAAGAACCTGATCCGCAGAAATGCTAAATTATTTCACTTCCAAAAATGATAATACAGATGACCAATTCCTTGCTCGATGGGGCTACTCTACTGAAGATCCCATAGGCTATGTACATTAGCAAGCTCTTTGGTGTAACAGGAATGGATCTACAGAGTGAAACGGTGCAGATGGTCCAGTGTTTACACCACTTGAATTTTGGAGGACTTACTTTCACAAAAATTTTTGTTCCACAGATCCCATGCCCACTAGCAGCTGGAGAAAATTGGATGTAATCCTGAAAGGCATGTTTCAGTTTAGATTCATCAGTAAGGAGCTGAGCTTGTGAACTGTGCAACTGCCGAGTCATGCAAACCAAAGCAGAGGTTGTGAGGACAGTTGGCAGAATCCCTTCAAAAGAGCTCTCTT
>NW_009633069.1:61108-94239 GCF_000690535.1 Cariama cristata | reverse complement strand
AGCGCTGGGCGCCCAACTGCTCCCGCCGGCGGCAGCCGACCTGAGGGCCCTCTGGGCGTTACTGCCTCCCCACAGCCTCTTCCCGAGCACTGGGGGAAGATAAACGCCTCCAGCTGCCGAATTAGGGGTTGCCACAGTATTGAGAGGGCTGTTTTCTACGTATGTAGGTTTTTGTCCGGTCTGAGGAGGCGTGGGCCCTCGTTGGAGGATGTATTACAAAGAGAGGTTAACGGGGATTTGGTTTAGGTCTAGTCACTTCTACGTTGGCTGACAATTGAGATAAACTGCTAGATTTAAAGCTGGGCAGGGGGTAGGAGTACTGGTGGTTGTAATGACCCAAACAATTATTTCTTGTAGACTAATGCATTTCTGCTGTGTTGCTTAAGATAACTTTCATAAGAGTCACAGAATCTGCTCTTAATTCGGGCTTCTGGTTTTGCAAGTGAAGCCTTTTTCATTTTTCTTTGTGTCTGAAGTGTTTTTTAGGTAGACAACTGTACATAAATCCTGAGATACCACGAGATAACCCTGCTGTTGCAAGTTTCCTAGCAGACTACTGTTTCCAGCACAAAAGAAACTAATCTAATTATTCCACTCACATAGTTACTTGCATGCTAACTAATACTCATTGCATTAGATCCTGCAGTGTACCAAGTAATTTATACATCCACTAACTCATTACTCCTTTGGAGCATTTGGTATAGTCCGCCTCCAAGACCTGAAGTGCACCTGGGAATTGTTACGGCTTTCATGGAGGCAGCGGTAGAATTTGTCAGACCAGCTATCCTCTTGCAGACACACAATTCTGCAATAAAACCCAAGTTCTCCTTATCAGCCAAGTTATGCAAGCTCTGAGGAAGATAGTAGGTTCTCTGAATCCAGTGGTTTAATCTTCTCTAAAGGAAATGGTTCATCAGTTTAAAGTCCAAATCCAGTATAGACTGGTGGGAGAAATTTCCAGAGATACGGAAGTTTCCCTGTACGCATGCTTTCCCCCTCACATATAAATAGGCACGTGGTCATTTAGATTGCTGAGCTGAAGGCGTGCAAATGCAGTATTAGCCATAAAAGCACTCACCCTGAGTGAAAAGAATTGTTTTTTTCACCTCACATGGAGTTAAACTTGCCACTACTACTGTTGCATCCAGGAGCAAATACAGGTAGATGCAGTCTCTCTTCTCAGCAGACCATTTTAAAAAGAGATCTTAATAAATACTTATGAGACTTGTTTGGGAATCCTAAGGCTTGCAGTACTTCCCCATGTGAGAGTCTCAGCCCCTTTTAGGAAGGACACATTTTAGACAAAAATCGTCTTATCAAGTGACCTGTACACCACTAAGTTTCTTAGTACCCACCATAAGATACCAAAGATGAAATATTAAAAGTTAGTTGTTAAATAGTTACACAGCTTTTAGCACTCAGGTTCCAAATATGCACTGCACTTACCACAAGTAGAAAAGGTATAAAAGGTATAGGTTTTCTTTTAAAGTAGAGTTGAAATACAGTAAGTGAAGCCACATTTCATTCAATACATACTATATGTTAGCCAGAAGTAAAAAGTGCTGATTTACATGAATCTATACAGACTCTTATGACTTCTACAATCAGTCTATATTTCTATTATGAAGCCATCTGCCAAACCTCGCAAAAATATTCAGATCTGGATGGTGTTGGATGTGGAATAATTCCACTTCTATTCAACCCTTGTCTTTAAAATTACATTTAAATAAAATCCGTGTTCATTTCTACACAAACCAGCTGCAACACTGTTTTGAGAGAATTCAAATTCTTTGCCAGACCAATTGTGTTCATATTCTTTAGAAAACTTCTTCTGATGTTAAAGAAGTTGTTTTATTCCTGGCTCTACAATTAAGATTTAGGAATTTAGGAATCCATGCGGTCATAATTGCATCTGTTCTGAGCCACCCTCCTGATAACCTTTTCATCTGAGCTTTCCTCCCCAGCTCCCAATGGATCCCATTCTTTCTCTTTCCTGTCTCTGCCACATCATCTCTCCTTGAAGTCTCTCCTTTTCCATCCTGCTTAATATTCCTCATTTATCTTCTTTGTAAAAATTTTGAAAGTATCAAGACCCTTCACTTTGATTGGAACAAATGTGATATTAAATCTTTTTCATCTTCCATGTTTTGTCTTTTAATAAAAAAACACAGCCCCTTTGACATGAAATTGTTTAGTACTGTGTCCACACAACAGAAGCCTTTTAAGATAACAACCATATGAAATCTTTATAGCAATTAATATCTTCAATGAAGATTTTTCTAAGGTGATGTCACTGTCCTATAACAACTTGAAGTAATCAGAACTTTATGATAAAGTTGTCCGATACCACTTTGCTTTCATTTAATGGACTGCCTAGTACATAACTTTGCAGAAAAACAAAACCAAGATATTATTCCTGCTATATATTGGCTGTGTACACACTTGAAAAGACAGCACTATGAAGATTTCAAATGAAGTTTAGCGGACAAGAGTTATAATTCATCTCAGAGCACATGTCATAAAATATGTCTCAGCTAATACGAATGAAGCAGGTTAGTCAGAGGAGGGAAAAAAAAAAAAAAGGCAAGCTCAAACTAAAACCCACTGCTGGAATCTCCAGTGCACTGGGCACCGCTGTCCATTGTTACGTACGCATGCTGTTGGGACAAGAGATGTACGTCCTACTAAGCTACTGAATGGATATCCAGAGAGTGAACATCTATGGGACATACAGCTATACTTTACTTGTAAGCTGCATAGAAGTTGAAAGCTGGTATTGTTCTGGCTGAGCTGCATCTGTCTAAGCTGGGTTAATGTTTTCAGAAGGGATCTAGCCTTTCAGAGCAGATGCAAAGCATTTTCTTGGCTGCGAAGGCCAGCAGCACATAACGGAACTTCTGCAGACAACAGATGTAAGGACCATTTCAAATCCTGGGGGAGCAAGATGCAAGATTTTTTTCACACCATTTCCTTTTTGTGCCAGGAACTGTGTTGCTTTCAACTCCACTCAGTGGGTTGTGTTGTTTAACTTCATATAATTGACAAACTGTCCTATAAATCTTCTAGCCAACATCTTAGTGCTTTATAGTCGTCAATCTCACCCTCCTTGGATGTGCCTATTCCACAAATGCAATCCAGTACAGTACAACAAAAGAGGAAAGGGGGAGGGGAAAAAAAAAAAGAAAAAAAGAAAAAAAAGACAAGCCTTATCCCCTCAACTTCATTTTATCTTTGGTAGGGCTGGTAACCACAGGATCTAGCTGCCCTAGAAAGAAATGCCAAATTTCAGTAGGACACAGTAGTATGATTTGTGGGTGAGACTGGTGTGGTTGTAGACACCTTTGAAGCACCTCTGCTAGACATCATGATGATCTCTAGGTAAACTGGTAGCTTCCTAGCATGGATGACAACTGAACTACAAAGCAATGTGTAGCCCTGGAAAATCAGCTTTGCTTGTGCTGAATGAGGGTTGAGGAGAACAGGGTAAAGACTTCTGTGAGGCTGCAGGAATAGCTTTGCAAAAGCAGCTTCCCTTGGACACTCTGCAGCAGCAAGCTTAGTTCGCCAGCCTTCCCCATGAGAGATGATGATGATGAGGGGCACCCCACCCTCAGACAGGCAAAAATAGCTCTACCTGCTCTGCTGAAACAGTGAGTTAATTCACCCATAGATTACAGCTGCAATCCTACTCTGCTTTACTGCAAGTGTGTGAACCCCATAGCTCACATTTCTGTTTGGAACTGGATATTCCAAGGAGTGAGACTACAGTTGTGGACTACTGTAGACATTTAATGGTATAATTGAGAATTATGCGACCAGTTCTCAAAGATTACTTGCTCTTTGAGCAAGCTATTTAGTGGGAATATGACTCCCCACCTTCCTCTGTGTGACAGATTCTAGCCCTTGGCTCCCTGGTAATGGAGATGGATATGCAAATCCACTAGTGACTCTTGTACTGCTCGGTGCCTTGAGGCTCTCAAGCTCCCAATTCATATACTTGGAATAAGAGCTCTTGCTGAAAACATCATGTGTAGCTGGATGAAACATGAGGGATCACTCAATTTCAGAGGACTCTGCAGCCCTTTGTATTTTACATTAGCTTCAGATATTATACCACAGAAGAAAAACTTTCATGAATGTAAATCTGATTGCCTGGAATGACTCAATCCAATACATGCAACAGTGCCACACCACTCTGCTTATATTGATTACAAGTCCGAGTGGTGCGTGCAACACAAAACAAATCTATTACCACACTTGTAGAATGAAATCCCTAAAGCTTATACAGGTCAGTAAACACAACTTCCCCGCCATAAAATATTTATTGCATATCCTGCCTTCTCCATCCATACTAGTGCTGAGATATACCTTTTACGTTTACTTGTGTATTACAGTGTGAAAACACATTCACTCTATTAAGTAATGTTGTCTGATTCCTTTCCTAAGCAAAGGAAACATAAATCATGCAAACACCAGTGAGAGCAATAGAGATGTATGGAGTGAAAGCCGCAAGGCAAAAGAGGAAAAATTCCGGATAGCTCAAAGATATGCAAGTAAAAAACAGGTGCTAAAGTTAAAAACATGCAGTAAAAACATACCATAAAAACCATTTATCTAATTGACAGCTAGCACGATTGTCAAGGGAAAAGTCTGTCTATATGTTATTTTTCTTCCTTCATTCTTTCTTACTCCAAAGTCAGTGCAAGTGTTTCAGATCTACATGCTGCCCCTGCAAACCGATACAGCAAGTTCCTATCGTAGCCCTGGACAATTCTTCCTATAGAATACTCCCAACAATAAATCCTGTGTTGGGAGATACAATAAATCCTATGTTGGGGAGGGAGAGAAAGTAAGTTGGAGGGGCACTGTTGGGGGAAAAAAGGCAGATCCATAGTTTGTTATGTTTAGTGGAAATCCTTTAGCTAGAGGTACTGTCATAACACTTACCAGGTGTAGTTCTATGCCAGGACCCTGGTATGCTGAAGAAGGAATTTTAATCAGTGAGGCACTTGGACAGTATTTCTGCATTTCTATTGTTATCAGCATTTTGATGTCATTTTTATTATCATTGTTATGTTAATATTTCCATTATAACTCCATCACACACATGCTTTACAATTGAAAAGTCATTTTAAGTGTAGACACTCAGGAAAGGTCAGCATTTGAACATTCCTTTAAAATAGCAAGAGTTTTTTAAAAAGCAACACTCTCCCTTTCTTCAAGTCAATGGTTCTAATTTCAGGATATGAAAGGGCAAAACAATTGAACAGTGTTTGTTTCTCTCAAGTACCATAACAGCCTGATTTTTTTTTTAACACTGATGAAATACACATGTGAAAAACATTATCTAGTACCACAGAGCACATAAAGAATCCAAACAAAGAGATGAAACATTATAAAGTCTCTTTTAAATGTTTACATTTTATGCCAGGCAGGACAACAGCAAACCTACAATTATAGCGGTCTTGGCAGAAATTAGGTAGAAGACTAGCTCTAAAGTCTATCACTAATCAAGAAAAAAATTCTACTAGTACATAACCAGCAGTGGCAGAACCATGAATCACTATAACCCTTCCCAGACCACAACCTGACCTCAGAGCCCCTGCGATTTAACTCACCAGGAATGGTGACGATGAGGATTTCCCCTTGTGCTGACCACAGCTGGTTTAGGCCACTTCAGAACAGCTAGGGACTGTAAACTGACTTAAGCATAAGCATTTATATCAGCATTTCATATTGATTAGTAAACTGTGTTGCCTACATGCAGTTCAGTGGGTTTTTTCCATTTTCAGAAGTTATAGTCATCCCATAAATCATGTGACCTTCCCAAATTTGCCCACTGTTTACTCCCTATATTTTATTACAATCCAAACTGTAAAACACTCAAACAGGAAGGATCTGCCATTCTATATTGTAGCAAGGGCAAACAATGCTACTGATTTGCAGCCAAAGAGCAAACTGCTGCAGGTCCCAACTTAAGCTTAATTAAAAAAAAAAAATTCCTTTAACTGTTTAACACCAGGTAAATCAAGCTTACAAAGAAACAGCAAGAACCTTGTTCCCCACAACACTCCCACACCAGATTTACCTTTTCTTGGGACATGCATCTAACATAATTTTCAGATAGCTTTTAACCACAGCAAGAGCCCTTCTAAGGACAGAGCTAGAAGTACACTTCTTAACTGATCCTGGTCCTCCCCTTTTACCTCTCCCTCCTAACCATGTATCTGCTACAGCTGTAGTCCCCAATCACCCCTTTTCCAGGATGCCTTTCAGTCTCTAACACTGCAACTTGATTCTATGATAAAGAACTATATAGAGTTCATTTAAATCTTTTTGATGTCCTCATAACTATAGTTTGTACACATGTATTTTTAAACATTTAGCTTTGACCCATGGTGCTTCACTGTAAGCATATGCACATTATATCAATAACTTCCACAGGGATGTTATGGAGCTTAGTCACTATCGAGTACAATTATGTCTTTAGCTGTTTAGATGAACTGTGGTGAAAAAAAAAAAGTACCATTTTATCATGTCACCAGCAACTAAGCTACTGAAATGAGTGTTTTGCTGAGAAAATAAAAATATGTTTTCCCACACTAAGACGTTCTTTCAGTAATCCCCATCCTGTTACTACAAATTTCTTTCTGCCTTTCCTATTTGTGTTGCTGCTTTGCCCTGGAATTCGTCAGCTCTCTCTAATGAAGGAGAAAGCCAACGAATCTCCCCCCCGATTGTCTGCTGAAGTAGAAATGTATGTTGTTGCATGTATTATGTATACACAGTGTGCTGGTGCATGCACATGTGTGTATGTTGTGTGTGCAACTCCAGGGGGTCTCTCTGGAGAAACTCTCTTCAACTACCAAAATCTTCATCTTTAAGCTAAAAATTCTCCAATTTAATCATCTGTAAAAAAGTAACTATACTTCTGTTTAGCTTTTTTTCCTCTCATGATTTACTTCACATTTGTTAAAAGATCCTTTGAAGCAAAGACTTGCTTCCATGAAGTCTGTTATTAAACAGCTAAAATTGCTGCTTTCATTGTGACACTTAATTGAGATGTTGTGCGTCAGGACCCATTAGAGCTCTCCTGCTGACGCGGCTGGTAATGTCATGTTGCGCCATATGGAAGACTCAAGCTTGGAAGCGATTTTGGGGATGTTTGGTCTTTGCACCAATGAAAGCTAAAATAGAAATGAAGGTAAGTCCCAGCTCCAGGGCCTTAAAAATGCAAGCTGAATTACTCTTCCATGTCCCCTAATGGCTGATAACATCCATGGGATTTAAAAAAAAAGTGTCTCCTTTTAGTCACAGAGTTAATTGTGTAATGGGGAGATGCAACCAGTTAATTAATACTGTTTTTCCTAGAGGATTAACTTAGAGTATTGTATTAGGCCCAAAACCTTTCCTTTATCCGAAAGTGATAGGAAAACTGGAAGGGGCTTGCATAAATTGGTGGAAAGGTAGATTTAAATACAGCACTCTGTAATCGCATGATGCAACAACGATGGGAGTAGTTAAACAACTGCTATAGATATTACGAGAGTGTTAAAAACCTAAGTATATAAGATTTATGCATGTTTTTGTAATTAATGCAAATAAAAATATTCAGTATAGTCTTGTAAAACAAATAACGTAATCCTTGTTGTTATCTGAAAAGGCTCCTAAACCCATGGGGTTTTTTTGATACTGGAAAATTTTAAATACTTTTTACCACTAATTAAAAAGAATTCCATTTCCAGACAACATACCAGGGTATAAGGATCATGGATTAGAAGCTCATTCTATCTTTCAAATTAAATTTCATTGATCGGAAATAAATAGAGTATTCATAACTTGTTTATGTTGCTACTTTAATTTCCTGTAGAAAGCATCTTCAGTTTTTCACCCTGAGTTATTTCTGACTTAATTAATAAACTGCTTCAAAAATAAACTAATTTTGTTAGGTGTAATAGTCTAGATATCAGTATTGGATTATGTCTGTCTCTAATAATAATAGTTGTAGGTTGGATTGCATTTTTAGTACATCTCTTCGATGAATCCCTCCATCTCTGCCTCTGATTCTGGCAACAGATTTTTACAAGTGAAGCTACATTACATTCATAAAGCATTATTGTGACCTTCTAGTTGATGGATTTTAGGCAAGAGCTTGCTAGAGCTCACGGCAGAGCATCTAGTCATAATTTTACCTTCAACATTGTTGCACTATTTGTAAATCTCCTTCTGCAGTGAGAAACAACAGTTACTGGAATGTTGACTATTTTTTCCTCTTTCTCCATGAAGATTTACCAATTTTAAAAAGTGATTGCTACAAAATAGCAAGCAGTAAGACTGCTTTTGATATACCTGGCATGTAACGAGGTGCAGAACCTTATTGCAAAATATACTTTCAGTATCAGTAAGGAGGCCAGGGACTCATGAAACATTCAGTTTGGGGCTGCGTTTAAGTGCTCTACTATATTGAGCCTATACAGCAAGTTGTTTCCAAAATTAAGACCAGCTCCAATTTTTGCAGTGAATTCATATTTCTGTAAAATGGCTAGAAACAGCACCTAAGGCAAACATTCCCTCTGTTCAAGGAAAATTCTTGGGCTTCAGCTCTGGTAAAAGCAATTAAAAGTATATTCACAGTGTCGCAATTGCATAGATTTGTAGGCGCACAATAAGAAAGTATAGCAGAACAGGTATGCAAGAATGACAGTGCGGAGGCTTCTTAGAGACCCCAGAAAAGTATAGAGCCAGGCTGGAACTGAAACTTCAGAGCTGGTAAAATTATTGTGTTTACAATATAAGAGTAGTAGTTCATAGTGCAATCAGTTTAGGGTGACGTATTACAAGGTCATAGTTTGCAGTGGAGAAAGCCCCTATGATTATTTGGGTTTTGTGCTCCACCTTTATAATACTATTTTTTTGAAAATGAACTCTGAAATCAAACAGTTTTGATTCAGGTTATTTTTAATTGGCAATTTTGTAAACCACCCTGCAGGAAAAAGTAGGCATCATTTTAGAGTCCCTGAAACTTCTCAGTTCCAATGTCAATGCACAAGTCATCAAAGTCCCAACAGGAAACAACAAAGAAACTGAAGTTGTGGGAGGTATTACCAAAAAAAAAAAAAAAAGAAATATGGGGAAGCAGAAAAAAAAAAAAAAAAAAAAAAAAAAAAAAAAAAAAAAAAAAAAAAAAGTGAAAACTTAAAGGATGGCCCAAGGCTTTATCCCCGAGCACCAGTAAATACAGGGAAAACACAAGAAAATAAAATTATTTCTGGAAGGTAGGTATTTTTGCTGGGGCATCCTGCAAGAACTAAAGACAAAGCTTTCCTCTGCTGGAAATTTACTCTAGGCTCCTGTTCACTACAGAAAGCCAAAATACAGGAATAGCAGGCAGAAAAGGCAATCTTTTTAATGAAAGGCATTTGTTTGTTTATTTAATGGATACTCTTTTGAAGGGATTAAGGCCTTCTGCAGTTCTCAAGTTGAGTGGGGGACATCCTAGAATTTTTCTGACAACTTTAGCTCCTTCAGTCAGGGGAAGTAGAAAGTGTATTTGTGCAAATGAACTGTCAGCTTTCCAGGTGAAATCACTGGAGTGGGAGGAGGGGAAACAACTCTTTCTTCTTTTCTGGGAAAGTCACAAAGCTGCTGCCATTTCTTTTAATAGATTTGCCCTTTGAATCTTGTGTTTGTAGCTACGAGCTCAAAAAGCAAAGTATGAGGGGAGAAATAATGGAGAAAAAAAAAGTAGAGTTGACTGAATAATAGGAAGAAGGAAAGAATAAGAGTAAAAGTAAGAAGGAAAGGGAAAGGAAGAAAGGAAGAAAGAAAGGAATCCAGACTGCTAATAACAAAAGCAGTTCCAGACATCCAGGAAAATGGATGTCACAAGAGAAAACCAGAGACTTTAAACAAGCTTATAAATAAAATTGAGGTAAAAAGGAAAGATGTAAAAGGAAATATGTGGTACTTTACTTCTCCAACTGTAACAGATTTTTTGCTTGTTTTTATTTTATTTTATTTTATTTATATGTATGCAAGTGTGTGTGTGCATGTGTGTGTAAATACATTTAAGAATAGTGGCTCTGGCCATTTGTTATTAACTCTAGTATCTTCTTAAGGGAAGTGCATCCTTGCACAATCCCCAAGGAATGCATTGAACAGATACTGCTTCACAAAGTAATCATTCAACACTTTCCTCTCTTTAACACTCTCAGAGTATTACCTTGTGCATTCATCATTAGATCTGTCTCTCCATGCCTGCAGAATTGTTCCAGTATATTTTTTTTTAATTTAATCTTCCAAATGTACCTTCAAGAATCAATTTTGCAGAAGCACTGCTTAGTAATAGCTACCGTGTCCTTACCAAACCACCCCCAGAAAAATTTTCAAAGTTACATCTGTGCTGCTTAAGTTGGTGGAAACAAAAGCAGACAAGCTTTCCATAATTTGTGCAAGCTTCGTAGTGGCATGCCGTAAAGTAAGCAGACAGTATTTGTGGGTTTATAAGACTTGTTTTCATTATATTATCTCTATCATAAAAAAACCCACGAGCTCTGGCATTGCAAGAATGAGAGTGGCAGGAGTGCGACAAACACAACTGCTATCATCATCTGCTCCAGTGAAACCAATATCAATCAATTTAGTTAAATAGTTCTTAAAAGCTCTCCAAACTGAATTTTGTTAAAGTAAGTTTCCCGTTTGACTCTATTCACATCAAATCAGAATTTTTCTAAAAACTTGCTAAGCTATTAAGAATTTGGAATATTCAGCTTTCCATAGTGAACATCCTACTTAATTAAGCAATCAAGAAAAATAAATCCCTTTGCTTATGTGGGCTTCAGAAATTGAAAATTGAAAGCATCTGATTTTCAGCCACTATGACATTAAACACACATGCAGAGAACCAACACAAATCTTTGTCATGATCATACGCCTGAACTTGGGATTTGAACAGAAGCCGTAATAAGAACCATTTCTCCCTTGAAATGAACACCCTGTTCATTGGAAGATCTCTAATATTGAGGGTAAAACACAAGGGCTTCAGCACTTTCCCAAGTATACATAAAAGGATTGTACAGGAGACAATACAGGAAAATAAAAAATTGAGAAACATTTTGAATAGCTCTTATAACCATAGATTATCTAGATCTATGTAGATATCTGTGCCCTCCTGCTACATGAGCAGTTATTCTGGAATATGAAGGAGAAAATAGTCCAGGTAAAAACAAAAGCCACCATTCTGCTCTGGTGTTTTGTTAAAAAAAAATTAACAAATCCCAAAAGAACAAAAATGAAAGTACGGTTAAAAGCATAGGATAAAGATATGTGCTTTTTGGATTCATAAAATGAAGTCAGACTCCTATTAATGTGTTTCTGGGGTAAGAAAAATGTAGATTAGAAGTCTCTAAAAGCCTGTCATTGCATTATACTTACCTTCACATATATACGTACATAACAGGTAGCAGCTCAAAGTAGAGCCATTGGGTCTGGGTTCATCACTTTGTATTTTATTCTGTACAATGCTATCTGGATTTTTTAGCTGGGAAAAAATATGTGGTTTCATCTGTGAATGGGTCACTGACCTTAGAATTGAAAGATTTATCAGACTATGTTTGCATGACAAAATACAGCACTACACAGAAATATACTAGCTCTAAATGTGACATTTCCAAAATGGAAAAGGATTTAACTGAATTGGCACAGTCCTCTGATCAGCCTCCCATGCCCTGCTATTCAGTAAAGCTACTTAACCCAGCCAGAGCTGTACTAACCCAGCTACACTTGTCCTGGTTTCTGTGCTAGCCCAGCATGACTCTTCACTGAATTTAACTCAAAGGGGATTTACATGATGCTTTCCAAAAGGACCCCTAAACCTCCCAACATCTCTTAATTTCAACCTAAATAAGACCCTTACCAGTAAAAGTTTAAAAAAAAACAAACCAAAACAAAAAAAACCAAAAACACCAAACAAAACACCAGCAGTTGTAAAGATATTTTAATTATTACTATGGGTCCTGAGAAGCAGTTGCGTCCAATAAACCTTTCACGTCCTCACTATGGAAGAGGTGGAAGTATATAGTATACATGCACAGTACCAGCACGTCCTAAAAACATCAGGACTCCCAGCTAACAGGGACACAGCAGTTAGCGGGACCCGCAAGGACAGGTCCTCAGTGGAAAGCTAGTGGACTCACTGGAGCCAGAAACTTCTCTAAACAAATAACAAATGGGGGCGGGGGGGGGGGGGAGATAATAGCAAAAGAAGCATTAATTTAGGTCTAAGTGAGGTCTCGAGAAGAGAATATATTCAGGACACCAGAATGTGGAAAGAAGTCATCCCCGCAAGGTGCCTGAGAAACAGAGGCACACCATTGCAATTGCCTATTTATGAACACAAATGTAACCTGTCTGACACCACTGAATCTTAGTGGGAAGAATATAATTGGAAAAGTAATGTTAAAATAGCTCTTTAGAGGGGACTGAGGGACAATAGGGAGGGATAATAATATTCTATGTCAATAAGTAATTCTGTGAGTAAAATAACTAAGGAAGCCTGGATTCTTAGCAATCTTCCTCTTGTGAATAACCAATGTCATCCAAGATGACATCAGCCATAGCTGAAACTTTTTCACAGCTGACCATTGATAAAAGCTCTCCCACGAAGGCTCTTTGTCATCTAATAAGCCTTTCCATAGACTAGGTACTGCTAGTCTTCTTTTTCTATCTGGGAAACTGTTTTCTTAGCTAACATGAGCCCAAATTATAGAAAACCAATTGGTTTTGAGACTGCCACTTATGTGTCAAATCTATTTATAAAGAGTGCAGAGAGGAAGGAGACAGACAGAAGCTCACATAATGCTGTGTGATCACATTGCCTTTTTTCATGGGAAAGCTGTTAAAAAAAAAAGGTTCTATTTGACTAACACACCCTAATTGATGCAAACAAAATATCTGGAATGTTCACGGATAGATACTATAGCTGAATAGAAGATGAGGTCCCTGCTGACATCTGCTACACAGCGTCAGAAACCCCAGGGGACATGACGAAGGGGTAAGTCAACACCTAACTGTCATGCGTACAGAAGCAATCGTACAATCATGGGAGAGTTAAATCTGGGAGGTGAAATTCTGAAAGTCTCCCGCTGCTGGAAATAAAACAGAACTTTAGAAACTAGAGGAGAGGGTATCCTACCTCAAAAATATGTATTAGGCTGTGGTTACTGTTCTGAGGAAAGCACATCTGATATAAAAGGTTACCACCTCCTTTCTTCATTTGCTTTCTCTTTCTCAACCTGAGCTACATTCAGATCTTTCTGGAAAAGATTACTGCTTCTGAGTTAGGGAAATTCACCTGTCGCTGTGATTTAGATATCTGAACTAGGTATGTGAAATAATCTAGCTTGCAAACAGAGGAAAAATAATTCTTTTTTAAGCCACATAATTTTCACAGATGCCTGTAACCATGGTCTTCACAAATAAAAGAGAGCAAAAGAATTCAAGTTAACTTTGTTGCCAGTGACTATAATCTAATATACTTTGTTACAAGCAAACAAAACTCAGAGGTTATTATGTATTCCTTTTTCTTTAAAATGGCTAATTCCATAAAGCTGAAAATAATTATGAACCAAATCGCTTGGGAGAAAGAGCTAAGCAGGAAAAAAAAAACAAACTAGGAATAGCTTAGTAGATGCTCAATTTAAATGGGAAATCATGAATTATAATTGGGAACTGCTTAAGAGCATTTTCCTAGATGCTCAAACCCAGAAACCAATAATCGCAAAACACAACTTTCTGAGAACTGACAACAAAGCAAGACAACAGGTTTCAAAGCAAAACTGAATGCAGCTATTTAGACAATGTAAAAAGATATTATTACAGCAAATGGGGGGAAGAAGGGATAAATAGTAATAAATATAAACCTCTAGGTAGGGTCTCAAGGAAACTAGCAATAGGAACCAAAGAATATAAAATCAAGGGATGGCAGATTTGATTAGAATGGCAGAAAATTTTGAAGTCTGTAAGGGATGAAGGGAATCCTAAAATTGATATAAAGATTTAGAGCAGTTACTATAATAAAGATGAAAATGCAGAATAACCCAGCAAGTATTTTGTTTCTGGATTTTGAACCAACTAAGTGTCACCATATAGGAGTATGATGAAAACAATCCTTTCCAGCATAAACAAGTCGAAAGATAGTGGGACAGCTTTCATACAGGAGGTCTAAAACCACTGCCCAAGAACCTCACTGGGCTATATATGTTAAATGTATTATATTATCAAAATATATTAAATATATTTTAGATACTGAGGAAATTCAAGACAACTAGTAAAAAGTTGACATTGCGCTAATGTTAGTTTAGAGAGGGGTACAGAAAAGCATTTGTGTTGAATTTCTCTTCACAACTTTTAGACAAATTAAATTTGGTTTCTAAAATATTGACATATTATACAGATAGAGTGTCACATAAAATTTTTAATAATAGAGTGGAATGATTCAAAACTCAGCATTAAATACATTAAATTAGTTGCAAGCTGGTTTCCTTCTTGAAACTGTAATTAAAAAGGGAACCATCAAGCATCATTAACACTCCATTATGAAAATCCATTGATATCAGGTATAAAAATGCTGACATGGCAATAGCCAAGTTGTGCACCTAGCACTACTGAGATTGCGACACTTGGATACAGTCCTTAGTTATGAAGTGGAAAGTCTTAAAAGCCCAGTCAGTCCTTCAGGTTTGCTTTTGTTTTTCCATACAAACTATAATATGCTGACAAAATAGTAGATCATTTTTCATTAGATCATTTTTCATTAAACTACTATGTACTTTATTACTGGTATGATTTCCTAAAAGCTCTTTGTTCTATTTCAGTTTAATCAAGAAAGTACAAAAATTCTCTGTGAAAAAGCAGGATGAACTGCAACCAGAGACCAGAATTTACTTTAATGGTATGCTGTATAGTACCATAATGTAATAAAGGTTACAAAGGAAGCCCTGGTATCATAAAGCAGTTCCACTGACTTGGGCAGAATATTATACCTGCTGATTTTTCTATTTTCTGCACGCTTAGACTACGTCTGTATTTATGAGGGGGAAAATGATGAAATATTTAAACAGTAAGCAGCTTGAAGATCTTCTATTTGTTTGCTAAAATTTAACACATGCTGCAGCAAAAGACCAAAGTCCTAGAAGCAAGCTGCAGGGCTTTCAGGGGGACTTAGGCTGTCTTGGTACTTGCCCTGCAGCCACAACCACTCACCCCAAGCGTTCAGGAGTACTGCACTGAGGGTCATTGCCACTGGGCCTCAGGAAACTTAAGGGCTCTAGGTACATTTTAGAGGAAGACAAAAATAGGATGTAACGTTCTTTTTGTTCTTAGGAATGGAACTGAGCTGGAATAAAGAAGAAGCTATCAAAGCAACATTCCTGACCTTCTTTTGTAATGTGTATGTAATGTAATGTAATCCTCACTGCATTTGTAATGCGATGTAAAGATTAACAGCAGTGTTTCCTCTGGGAAGAGTGGCTCTTGACATACTGTGAACAGACCTAGGAATGGTCCACAGCTTTTTCTTTCAGACCTATAGGATGCATTTTTTTAGGTTCATCCAGACCTATCTTTGGGAAAAAAAAATAGAGGTCAGAACTTCTAAAAAGTTTCAAAACTTACTTTAGGGGAGGGCCATCATAGGAGAATATTTTTGTGACAAGAGCAATTTACGTAAAACAGAAATGGACCACTTTGCTCCAGTCTTCCATACTTATTCTGTGGCCTCAGTCACTGTCTAACTGTGGGTATATGGCCTGTGCAAGTGAACCTGCCCTTCAAAATATGAATGTTGTCAGGTAGGGGAACCAGGGATTTGAAAATTGAAATACTGTCAGCCATTCAAAAGTTGCTAGATGTTTTCCACCAAATCTTCCAGGTGACAAACTGAGATAAATAATCAGTTTCAAACATAACCAATCATTTTATCTGGATATGATATTATTCTAAATTAAATTCATTAGCTACAAGTTATCTAAGGGTTTCTAGGTGGGAAGCTTCAGGAGGCAACCTGTTCCTATTCAACAGAAAAAGCACATAAAGTGTTCGAGGTTACATTCTCAAATTGCTCCTGTAATCCATCATTGCAAAAGATTGCTTTGAGTGGGGAGATGCTAATATACACTGAAAGGTGCAAATATGCATATAAACCCTGGAAATTTCAAGTAGTGATTTACAAAGTTCTGTAGAAATAAAAAACATCATAAAAGAGATTATTAGACTGGATTTAAAAGCTTACTCTGAATCTCTGTTTATCAAGTGACTCCAAGAAGATATCTGGGCCTTCCTCTGCAAATAAATTTGGGACTTACATAGTATTAATAAAAATAGAAAGTTCATGTTACGACACTGGTAAAATGAGACAAATCTTTTGGTTTGAACAAGATGAACAAGGTAGACATTATCCTTATCCGGTGCTGTAAGATACTGGTAATAAAAAGGTGAACTATTTAAAGGAACTAGCATGTATCCAAACAAAGGGAGAGCAAACGTATCAGTAAATATTAGAACAATAAACGACCTAATAACGGATATATAGAAAGAAAAACAAATCCAGCAATTAATTTCCTTATTTATTCATCTTGGCTTTTCTTTCATGATTTTTTATTTAAACTTTTAAAGACATACATATAGAGATAAGATAACGAATGGAAGAAATAATGAATTTAAAATAGAAGTTTGTGTTATGAATATTAATATCAAGAAATAGTAGCATAAAAGGTCAAAAAATATAGAAAATTAAAACCAAAAAGAAAGCGCAAGTTCTCCATCTTAATTAAAATGCATGTATTAATTCAGAAAAGCATTAAAAAATCCCTTCGTTTCATCAAAAAGACCTGATAAAAATGTGAAGTACAACAAATTTTTGTTCTGATGAATTGTTAGAGGAGATGGAGACTACCACTCAGGGCAGAATGGAGCAGTGACATTTTGTAAGAAGATCACATTTGCTGTTTCAAATGGCCACATGATCCATAGTTGCATTTGGGGACCCAATAGAGCCCTGGTGCTTTTTAACAACTTTGAAAGGTGTGGTGTTAAATACCCAACATGAATAAACACTTATAGTTCAATTGTCATTAACATGAAGCCTTTCTCTAGGGAATGTTCTTTATCCTGACAATGTCAGCTTGTTCAAATCAAGTCCCAGCCCACCTATGCCCTACATTCAAACCTTGCTAGAGCAGTCAGTGGCTTGATGCAGAAACAAAGTTGAATATTCCCATGTACACAGTGACAACACTAAGAAGAAAAGGGGGAGTAAAATAATTAAAACATTAACTAGATTGAAAATTAAAGGGCATGGATCATTGGGTAGCTCTGTGTTGGCTTATTGGCTGTTGATAGGTTACTTCAATTATTTGCAATTTCTACTGCAGTAACATTAAGGACACTGTTGTTCTACATACTGTGTATGCATGCCTGCTCTTAATGACTAAATCTAAAAGGACAACACATGGGAAGTGACACAGAGTCATAAAGAGGTTAATGGACTTAACCAAGGTTACAAGACAAGATAATAGGAGAGATGAGAATAAAATAAACCAAACAAAGACTACAAGCCATACCTCCTATCCTTTTATCATACTTAAAGTAACCCATTGATTTAGATAAATGAGCTTCACAAGCAACTAGTTTTAACAGCCTTAATGCAATGCATCTCAAAGTCACCTGATGACTTTGTGGTGGTGTTAGTGGAAGGATGTCTGCTGAAAGACTACAGGTCCACCACAGAGGTCAGGAGATGCAACTTTGGTTGCATCCTCTGCCAAATTTTTGTGTAATCAGGGACGAGCTGCCTAAAACTTTTGTAGACACGGGAGACTGTCCTGCCTTCCAGAGTGTTATGATGACACATGTTAATGAGACAGCAACAAGGCCAAGGAAAGGTATTAGACCCAACGTGCTCTTTGATTCTGAGAATTTTCTATGTAAAAGCAGACCTCAATCGCAGTGGACTAAAATTCAGAATTTAAACTGTTCTGCCCAGTTTGGATTTTTCAGTTTCTTCTGTCTTAAGTCCTAACTGCAGTAACAGCTGATTTCTGACATTGCTTCGGTTACAATGGTTATATGCCTTCATAATGCCAGCATAATTAAATTAGACAAAATTATGAAAATATATTACTTACCAAAATGAGGCTTTGGTTTGTTTACACATGCTGACAAAACTCAGCTCATTTTCTTAGAAGAGGTCAATAAATCAGTTTACATCTACTTCTTCTTACTGTTTCCCCTTGGCTATTAATGAGTCTAGTTGCTATAGATTTTGACAAAGTGAATATATTGCTATTTAAAAAAATTACTTTTACAGTAAGCTTCATCAAATGCATCAATATGTTGCATTAAGTATTATATAGCTGAAATTCATCACTATATGTATTAAAAGCTGAAAAGCCTGTTGTTAAAATATGTATACATAAGAATATGAAAAAAGAGATCAGAATACAGACCAAATCATGCCTTTTGTTCACATTCTCTGATTCTCCAACCTGCCCATGATTGCTACAGACAAATTCTCTGGGACAGCAAACATAGCCGTTGGGGCAGGAGGGATTGCTTTTTGGTTTTGCCAAGGGAAGCTTATATATTTCCAGACTTTCCAGTTTTAGAATTATTTTTTCTGAGCTGTATAATGTTGAATTAGATATTATTTTGCCAAACTATTTACCATTTGTGGGACTTTGTTGGTAAAGAAGAGGCAAATAATTAATATCACTTAAAACTTTCCTGAGATACTGCTTTTACTAGCTGGTTCTCAAAGGTGCTTCACCTAAAAGCAGGGACAAATCAGGCCAGTGAAGGAGACTTTAAGAAAATGACTGCCCTTTTCAACAGGAAAATACTTTCTTTTACTTTCCATGACCTTTGAGAACAGCTCAGCTCCCAGTTACACAACAAAAAAAAAAGTATCTAGGCAGGAAATGAATAGAATTTGTAGCATTGTTTTTTCCTTTCCATTGAAGCACCAGATGACATTTCTTCAAATGATTTTATCTCCTCTAATTTACTGTTTTCACTACAGCACATCCCTTGGAGTCTGTGTAAGCTAGAGTCCAAGTCCAACGCGAAGTGAGAATCTTATTTCTTTTCCATTTGTTTCCTAAATGCCTTTTTTGTGAAGAAATGGAATATTTCTTTCTGTGACTTACAGCATCTTACAAACTGTTGCAAGTAAGACACATGCTGGCACATACCATTTTAAAGCTAGTGATAGTCATCTGAACTAACGTGAGGAAAAACTGATTGTTCATCTTGTGAGTTGTTTATGGTAAAACACTGCAACTAAATTAGTTTTGTTTACTTGCCAGTGGGCATCTGCTATTCTAGCAGGTACGGATAAGGTGTTTTGCCTTCGTACCACGCTATGCACATAAGCAGATGATGCTGTGTGTTTTCCCATATAAACCACTTGCCTACTGCTCTTACTGCTGCATTTCTAAGTGCTTGCAGCTGTTTCTTAGATTTTTGGTTCTTAGCTAGGACAACTTTGTTTTTAATTTTTAACTTATCTTTTTAGTGCAGCAAAGTTACCAGCCTGAAGAATCCACGTGTTACTCATGTTGTTAACGTCTCTTAGGTTTTTCTGGCTTTTTGAGGAAAATTCACTCAGTCCTGGTTCGGGTTCTGCATTGGGCTTCCTACTTCCTCAACTGAGTTTCGGTATGTGCACAAGAAACAAAAATAGATAAATTAAGAAGGCCTCATTAGACTGTACTAAATGATTATTCATTGACTGGGTATGGCCACCTTATACATTCAAGATTCGTGATTCCCTACTATGATGGGACAAAGTTAACTGAGGCAACAAAAGTGACTTTTAGCACAACTGAGCACTTCCTACTTGTGTTGACTTCAGCTGAAATCACGGTAAGATAACATCTCCAAGAATCTCCCTTCACTTTTTTCAAGCTGATCATCCAAAATCAGAGGATACTCTTGTGTGATGTGAACATTGTAAACTTTTGTACTGCCAGAATCATTTCCTGAAGCTTAGAAGAAGCTGCGCTGTATTTTCCAGTAATATTATTCTGGCTAGTAAAAGAAAGAGTTTCCTATGATATGTATCTATCTATCATGATAACAGAGATCTGGAGAGTCAAAGCAGTTACAGAGTCCATTTTGTAATTTGTATAAAATGTGATTAGAGATGAAAAGAGTACTGCTCTGAGAACTATGATAAATAAAGAGCAAAATCCTGGGATTTTAAATGCTAACAGTTTTGGGTGTTCTCTTCATGTAACTGTTTGGGTAAAATTATTTTATGATAATAAGGGATTACCCTTAAGGAAAGAAATGTCTCAGCCACGATGTAAATAGGTTAATGACAATGGAAGATCACATTCTAATTAAAAAAGTGACAGTAAATGATAATCTACTAAGCAAATTGCCAATGTGTACATCTATTAGCTGTCACAGCAATGAATTGCAACAAATTTACTAACCAATGTTTATATCTCATTTCCACAACTGAGAGACAAAGGTGATTTTTTCCCAGTTAGATTCATACCTAAAAGCAGGGTTATATTGAACACTCAAATGCCCAGGGAAGTGGTGGAGTCACCATCCCTGGAGGTATCTAAAAGACGTTGTAGATGTGGTGCTTAGGGACATGGCTTAAGTGGTGGACTTAGCAGTGCTAGGTTAATGGTTGGACTCCGTGATCTTAAAAGGTGCTTTCCAACCTAAATGATTCTATGATTCTATTTAAAAATGAAATTTGGCAGTCTATCTTCCTTCCAACAAAGACTATCAGAATGACCCATATCTTATGTTCTCATTTCTTTTGTTTTAAATAATATATATCAGTAATTTAGTATAACTGTAGCGTGTCAAAGATGATGCTAGCTACTATGATACTATTTACTATGACACTCACCTTCTATTATTTGCTCCATCTATTCGTCCTTTTGGCTCTTGTCCATCAGAGCTTCTCTTTTATTTAGGTTGAGAGATACAGAATCCACAGACAATGGCAGAGCCAAGGAGACTGTTTTCAGAACACCCCAATGGCCTCAGTTATGTTGGTTTCAAACATGTAAAACCTCCAGAAGAAAAAAGCCCCCAAACTGACAACAGCAACAAAAAAAATGGGATTTGGGCAAGTCTTCCATAGTTCCCTTTCAACACCTCCTGCATGGCTTTATGGGACAGAATTAGGAAGAGTTCAAAACATTTTTTGGGCAGACAATTTAGTGTATTAAATTAATAAAAAAATCAAGTAACACTCCTCTGACCCAGACACAACAGCCAACTGGGTCCGCAGTAATGGTCCTTTCATCTCCAAATTCAAACCCACTGCACAGTTAGATACTGCATTTGTGTTAGCATCTTCTAATCTCTGATACGCAAACTTTAGAGTATCTTATTTCTACATTAAACTAACTCTCATGCATTTCTTAGGGTATTGTATCACCAGCAGGTCTCCAATGAGGAGAGAATAATTGGAATTTACAGGAATAACTTGATTAAAATAAAATCAGTAGTAAATTTTGACTTGTAAAAAGCACAGAAAAATCTTTGTAGGACACTGAGGAAAATTTTGTTTTCTCTAGAAAGCAAGCTTTAAAGCCAATAAGTATTCATACAATATTTGTATTTAACTAGCTTCCAACTTTCTTAATTTTCAACAGTTTAATTGTGGAGCATTGCTATTAATACTAATCTGAATAAAATCTACTAAATCTCTTAATTAGCCCTGTCCCGTTCCTGGCTAGGTGTATGAATGTATGATTGCGATATTCACCTAGTTGTGTAAGCTTCTTTAGTGATCTTTCCCATTTCATATTGCCTAAGTGTCCATACTGCAAATAACACCATCACAACAGGTACTGATGAAGAACAAATATTCAAGCGTTGATGTTTTTTCATTTCATTATATTTTCCCTTTAAAGACAATATCTCAAAATCAGTTTGCTTCCCTGTGAGAGGATGCTTTATGGAAGATTTTACTGTGATTTCTTGATTGGGAACCAATCTTAGAATAAACATCCCTTCTGTAGGGTAACTCAAGACCTTTCACAACCAGTGTATTCAAATCCATAAATACAAAGCATAAAGTTAACATAATCTCTAATAATTAACATCTCTTACAGAGCATACTTGTCTGTTCCCAAAATACTAGCCAAAGTTTTGTCAAAGGGCCTTTCTTAATCTTACCTGAACTACTTCTAAAATACTATTAGAGTAGGAATCAAGCAAGAGGGGAGAAGTTGTTTTTTTTCAGAGATATTGTTCTAGTGAAATGTCCAGCACTACATAAACAAATTATTCTAGACAATTTACTCCATATGATGAATAAAGAGCTCATATAAAAAATTAATACTTAAAGGTTTAAAATTGACATTCAAAATGAAATGAAAATCAATAACATGTGGGTTGAGGATTACCATAGGACTCAGGAAGGAAGATGTCTTTGGAAATTCAAATTGTGTCTTTACAGTACGATAACCCATGATAAAAACCATGGCCTATTTTAATAAACAGCAAGAATGAAAAGGAACGTGAAATACAGCAAATACACATCTAAATGGCAGTATTTGAACAGAACAAATCAAATCTCTGTATGACAACAACTATAATAGTTAAATCTAAGACTATTGTTATCTGGTGTAATAGAGATCCCAGAAGAAGAAAGAAATATTTTTTTACTGTTCGGATTTGTGGATATATTCTGAAAAGAGTAATTACAAGCAGTGTTGCTTTATACAGCTTTCAGAATGCACAGGTAAAAATTAACTGGTTTGCTTTGTTTAAATGAAGAGAAAAATAGTATATACTTTTCCAATTCAGGTAACAAAGTAAATTTTAAAATAATATTGATAATTATTAATATTAATACCTTTCATTTTTTGGAGTGAATGATTATTCGCTTACAGGATATAGCGCTCTGAAGATCTCAAAACACTTCATAAATATTAATGAATGATGACAGCTTTATAGCGAATATAGTAAGTAGCAATTTTCTATTCCACAGAAGAAGAAACTATGCCACAATCTTATTTAAACAAGTGGATAAGAAACAAAAAGATACCAACTCCGATTCCCTTCTCCTGCATTACAAAGATCGTTCTTCCTTTCATATTTCATATTAACTGGCATATTGCCTCCACATCGAGTATCTTGTACCTGTATCATTCTTAGAAATCTTTCTGAGGGAAGTTAAGAAAATAACTTCAGATAGATACCATTTTTTTTTTTTTTTTTACATTAAATACTATGTCTTGTGTGAAACAAAAATTGTGTTCAAGACTCTTTTCATTGGAGATGTTGTTGTGTTACATTTGGTGGTCATTCCTTTAACAATGAGAAGCTGGAAAAAATGGAAGGCGGCCTTGGTTACTCAAAGGATCATCAAACTTTAGTATGTTCCTGTAACACATATTTTTATATTAAAGGCATATGCATAGAAAATAACAAAATTACCTTGCTTACAAGTCACCTTCACACAAATTTACATTTCATTTTTACTGCATTCTAAAACGCTAGTTACCTCACATTTTTTTCAGAGTGCAAACCAGATATTTTTAATAAAATTTATGCAGAGATGCTTTTATATAATACTTGGAGGAATAGTACCTCATTAAAAAATGCAAGTGTCAATATACCAAGAAAACTGCTATCCTAATTGTTGATGTAATTTTGTGACAGTGTGTTCTTTCAACAGAGAAATGTAGCTAAGATTGAGCTATTCACAAACCATGATTGTCTGGGAATTGGGGGTTTTATTTGGAGAGTTTTAGAGGGAGTAGTACTAATTTATAGGGGAAGTTAATAATGCCTTTTTGATTTTTGCACAATTTCTGTGATCTTTCCTATTTAAATATATCTAAATATGAAAGTTTATTTTTTCTTTAGACCTTTCACGACACATGTAGTATTTGAGACAGTAAGTGCAATAAAACTTTCTGATCAGAAAAAGGATAAAGAGCTGTCCAACATCCTGAAAAAGCCCAGTCTGCAACAAGAAAATTTTTCAACTTCCTTCAGGCAAAAGAGAGATAGATCTCTCAAAATAATGAAACTTGGAAGTGGGAACATGTATCAGACCAGGAGATAGGGATGAATGTACAATCAGATGGTCTTACAGGTCACGAAAGTGAGGCTCATGATCAGCTCATGAAGCTTGACAGGTCTGTGCATGAAAGAGAAAGATCCTGAATGTTTTGAACACAAGATGAGGAGAGAATATACAAGCAGTTGGGGTGTGAAGGATTTGTACCAGCTTACTTTTGGTAGGGCAAAGTTCCAAATTAGGTGCCTGCAAATACTTGTAAATACTCATCTTTTCAAGGCCAGAAGAGAACACTAAAATAAGTTGCTCTTTCTCTTGGAATACTGCAAACCAGAGAATTAAACAACCTTATTACACAGTTAAAAACTGTTATTTTTAAAGAAACAACAATGGAGTACGGCAATAAATTTCCATTTAATTGCAATGGAAAGTAGAAGCCTGATTCATTCACTCAATAACTATCTAAGGATTGCCTGGTCTCGATAAAACCAGAGAAATACCATAAAGAACCAGGCTAGGAAGCTACAATAAGTGGAAGTGGCTGGAGCAAGTTATGAACAGAGCTGAGTTTTTCAGGTCTTCAGTAGATAAGTACATAACATAAACCTGCAAAAAAGCAGGCTGTGCTGGGGTTGTAATGAGAGGGTTGCCATGTTTCCTAAGCAATCAGCCTGGGGAGTCCAGCAGTGTGGAGATGCCCGAGGACAGCGCTGAGACGGTGCTGCAGGGAAGCACTGGGCAGAGGAGCCAGGCTGGCATGGCCTCAGCCATACTGCCTCTGGGCAGTAGCCCCCGAAATAAAGCATCCAGACAACTGCACCTGGATTTCACCTCAGAAAAAAGAGTTTCCTCACTCAGAAAGCAAGTCTGGGAGTAAACTAAAATGCACATAATGTAGCTACTTCAGTGTGAAATAGGAGATACATTTCTTGACAGCTTAGATCTACACTAAGGCTACTGGAATACAACAGCTTTTCCAAATACAACACTCTACTTTGCAGTTCAGCCTTTTTCTTGATGACAGACTCGGCTGTATGAAAAGGAGAACCCTTGTCTCATCAAGCTGATGATTCAAGGAGATTTCCCTCTTTTTGAACTCCCAATAATGGCAAGGAGTCCAGGTTCTGCCCTGGTATAAGCTGCCAGACCTTTTCAGGTGATTGCGGTGACTAGCTCTCACAATATCATCATACAAACTGGCAGATACTTGTTGCTAGAAAACTTCATTCTTGTCAGTTCAGTCATCAGTAAGAGGTAACTTACTGTCATGTACAATTATATTTCAGCTGCAATAACACTTCAGCCAAGGATTTGCTGCTGGAGCCCCTTAACAATATAGTTCAAGAGAGAGGATAAGTAGCAAGACAGAGACAAAAACTCAAAAAGAAGTTTGGAGTCTGACTAGGGCACGTGCAGAGTTCATATTCCCCAAAGCAATCAGTTATCAGTACACCGTCAAATTGCCCAAACTGTAATAAATTACATACACGAACAAATATATTCCCACTTTTTTCTTAATAATAAGCAAGGAGCTGCATTAAACTTCTTTCTATCATTCTTTGTGTGTTGTTTTTAAACAAACTATTAAAATGTAACACCAAAGAAAAACAAATGAAGAAGGGAAGTGGAAAAAAACCAAAGTCTATTAGTAATTTTCCCTGAAGGGAAACAAACAAACAAATAAAAATAAAAAAAAAACAAAAAAAAAAAAAAACCAAACAAACAAAAAAAAAAAAAAAAACCACAAAAAACAAACCCAAGGAAAAAAAAACACAGCCATTTGGTATATTCTGTGCCATCGTAAAAGTAAAAAAAAGATTAATTTTCTCAAGCATTTTTGTGAGTCAGAAGAAGTTATCCCTTTTGCCTGCATAGTTGAGCACTGTCATGGGACACAAGAAAAACCAGAGGCAAAACCAACACAAAACGAAACTCCAAACCAACGCTGCTTCCCCCTGAAACGTCTCAGTCTGTATAAACAACTTACAAACACGAATTATGGTTTTTGCCTCACAATGAACAGGGTCAGCACAAAATTGTTTGTGTAAAATCTGTCTTTAATAGAATTCCTAATTTTTTTTTTGCCTCAAAAAGATCAAGAGTAATAATAATAGCAGAGAAAGTCAAAAAGTATCTGCTAAAGTTGTTAGAGCCAAGGATAATACATTCATATGATCTTTTTAGCTGGTGTACAGTCCCACTGTACCCAATACCAAGACAGACATGTCAGAAGTTGCAGTTAAGTAGAAGATGTGAAATGATCTGTGTAATAACTATAGAAATGGTCAATTGTGTACCACCTTTGCTTTCCTAATAAGCAGCTGCTCAGATCTATTTTTAAGGCCTGACTCTTCCTTCTTTGCATTTGATTTCTGTATCACCTGGACCGCAGAGCATTCTTATTTGCAACTGACTTCAGTCAGGATTTAATTTTTATTTTCCTTTTATTTTAAAAACAAAATCTTGCCCAGATTTGGAAGTTTTCCATTCAGCTAAGCAAACAACATGTGCAGAAAGGATTTTATAGCTGCTACAGCAAGAATCTTTCATAGTGGCCAAGTGATGCCATTAGATGTGGTGTCACCAGGACACTCTTACAGGGCAATCTAGTAATAGTTTGAAGGCTGGTTTCTCCCTTAGGTTTCTAGGGGAAATAGTCAGACCCTATGATGGAAAATGAGAAAGTACCAGAAAATTATCTAAGCTAAAATCCCAGGATAAGTGTTTAACCCATAAAACAGTGCAATGAAGACAAAAGCTGGAAAGAATGAAGGACATAAATAAGTGTCTGAATTTTAACTTGCATCCTCACAAGTTCACTAACTCTGGTGCTCCTTCCCATAAAATATGATATATCTGCAGTGTTCCATTTTCTTTATACTGGTCCCTTTGGTAACTTTGATAACTCTCATTAGCAGTTGCCCTTGATTTATCCAAATTTCCTGGTTAATACATTTTAAAGACAGAAGGAATGACTGTTAGCAAGTAGACATACTCTGAGTAAGGAAAGGCAAGGAATACTCTCTGCGGTGATCTCTGCAAAGACTAATGATTTGTATTCACGTGATTTACATGTGGTTTAACGGCAACAGACAGAAAATGAAAAAATAGTATTTCACATTTGAGATTGATGTATTCTAATTATGACCTAGAGATGAAGGGAAGTCTGAGCTGTATATTACTAACTTATGAGTTCTAAGCAAAAATCAAAACATTTAGATTGTTGGGTTTTTTCTATTGGCACTTGTCCATTGGCAATGACACACAAATAATGGATATTTCGGAGACTTTGGTCACTACCTACCGCGGGATAGGTATTTTTCCTTGAATATAATTTCCCCACGTTTCAAGTAATCATTTATAGGCACAAAGTAAAACTTATTTTCAGGTAGGAATCCACTTCATCCATTTTTACTAATCCCTTAAAACTCTTTCCACTTTTATGAATTTCTAGTCCATGTATGTTTCAGAAATAGAACACTATTAAAAGAAATCCTTTCCTGGTCAAAATCAAGAGGATGTGAAAAACTGCTCTAAAGCAGATGGTTATCTGTGAAGTGGAAAAAAAAAAAAGGAGGGGGGGGAGATAAATGTCATGCCAAACATTTGGATCCTCTAATTATAGATTATTTCACTTAAAGTGCCTTAATTATACTGTGGAGGGACCTATACTTGTTTAAAAATAGTAAGTTTAATTATAAATACAATTCTAAAAGGTATCCCTCTCTATCTGTCTCAAAGATTTAAAATATTTTTCTTGAAGATTCCCCAGTTCCTAAAAATTGTGTTTTACATTCTCGTAGGCTGAAGGATTTGCAAAAGCAGCATGTGAAATACCTGAACTAGGGGAATGCTGATCAGCCTGTCAGATAGCTATTTCGTGCCAGTGTTTTCAGATGGTTAAACTGTTAGGTGGGATTGCCATCTTTGCTTCTCATGGATCAAGGGCTGGACCTTTGGAAAGTCTCTTGTATCTCACCTGGGATAGAACTGTCATATATATTTTATGAAGAAATCATGAAAACTGTATGTATTTCATAAGGTGACGTGATACCTCAAGTATTGCTGCATAACTGTAGCATGTATGTGTGCCTGAATGTATGCACATGTAGTAATACATAAACACATATATGCAAGTACAGATGCATCTCTTCTGCGATCAGCAAAGAAGAGTCACACTTTCTTACTTTTTCTGTGAGTGATGCAATTAAGGATAAGAATAACATTGCACATACAGTGATTACTCTATAGAAAGTAATTCTTAGTATTTAGAGAAGTTTCTGATTTCTTCTTTTATATACCATCTTCTTTTATATACATCAGAGACCTTACTGCCCTCTACAACTGAAAGGAGGGTGTAGCCAGGTGGGGGTTGGTCTCTTCTCCCCAGTAACTAGCAATAGGACAAGAGGAAACGGTCTCAAGTTGCACCAGCGGAGGTTCAGGTTGGATATTAAGAAGAACTTCTTCACTGTAAGAGCTGTTAGGCATTGGAATGGGCTCCCCAGGGAGGTAGTGGAGTCATCATCCCTGGAGGTGTTCAAAAAAACATTTAGATGTGGCGCTTCGAGGCATGGTTTAGTGGGTTTAGCGGGCATAGTGGCATCAGGTATACGGTTGGACTTGATCTTTGAGGTCTCTTCCAACGATAATGATTCTATGATCTAAATTAAAAAATTGTTATGAAATCAGCCACAATTTTTCCCATTACAGAAACAAACAGACTGGTATTCCCTGAAGAAGTCTCCACCTACATAGGTTTCATAGAAGATATTTGCCAAAATCAGTGCAGTCTGCACAGTGTGTATTCAGCTGGTGCAATCAAAAGTTTGACTGTATTCACTTTCAGGTCTCAGTGACATTGCTATTTAGAAGACTATGACATTTGGGCTCACTTTTCTTGCTGATTAGTAAAGCAATATTTTTTTATATTCTCTTACATTTCCTTGTTGATACTCTTAAACTCTCAGGCCCTGATGTGGCAAACATATCCACATGAATGCAATTAATTGAGGTGAAACAAATGGATCACTTACTGAGAAAAATATTCCTGTACTTAAAAACTTGACGAATACTTCAGGTGTTGGCTTGAGCTAAAGAAAATTGCACCAATTTTAGGCAAGAGCATTATTCCAGTAACATCTTCTATGCCCAAAACCTGCCTGAAGATGCACTTGATAACACGTCTCATTTTTTCCTACAGTTTTGCTGACTCTGTTTATCATAGAATTGAAACCCAGGCATTGCATTTTAGTTTCACAGTCTCATACATAAAGTCTCATGCACAAAAGAAAATTACATAGCTGATCAGTTTGTAATATGAACGATTGTTTGTCTCTTTGGAAGCCACGGCTTTCATTATTTCCCCACATGATCTGAGAGAAAGCATGGCTTCTCTGAAAATACTAAAAAAAAATCCCGACTTTACTTTTACAAAGCATTGCCTTAGTGGCATACAGAGTAGATATGGATTCATATTAAACTCTGCTGCAAGACTGGTGGAGTTAAAACATTTCAGTAGGAAGACGACTAATGGTAAGTCAGAAAGCAATGTAACGAGTAAAACAAAAAGATTAGAATAGAATGGACCAAAATACAGCTGAATTTTTACAGAGGTGTAAAAGATCATTTTGTAAAAAAATAAAAAAAAAATTAAAAAATAGTGCTATTGTTACTATATTGTTACTATTTCTTGCATGGAACATCATCCTGTATCAAGGGGATACACGATGATATCTGTAACAGTTTAATTCTCCAGGTAAACCTAGAAGGTCTTTTCCTGCGATGCGTCAGTAAAATCAAGGTAAAAACATTACAAAAAGTCAGAATATTCCCAAAGGTCTGAAATATGAGAATTGCAAAATCAACAAACTTTTGTGTAAGATAAATCAAGTGAATTAATTTGGGACATCTGTAGCTGTTCCCACACTGTATTGGGAATGGCATGCAGCCTATCTGATTGCAGTTACTCCCAAGACCTGCTTGTGCTGTAGACAGGGGGTAAACTAGTAATGTATTAGGTCACATCCCACCTTAGATGTCCCAAAATGTTCTCATAAAATTCCCTTCCAGAAGCCAAATCAGCGTTCTGCCCTGTCACCAAGGTTAGATTTGCACTGTGGTTTCGCCCTGATAAAAAGAACTTGCCCTTCAGGTTTGATTGGAAACTTAAATACCTGGTTTGCTTCAAAACCCTCTGAGAAATCTCACTTTATAATGAATATAATGTCAAAAAATGTCACTTGTAAGTTGGCTTCCTCTACAAAAGATTTTTTGGAACAAGCTGTGGTTGCACTGCAGTTCAGTAGTTCACTGCTATCTACAGCAGCACTTTGTAACTTCACTTTGAGGAGGCTGCAGTCCCATAGGGAACTATTCTTTTTTTCCAGAATATTTGACATGTTCAGCTGTTAGTGCTCATTACAGTCATTATGAGTTATTACTGCTCATTACGCTGTTAGGCAGATGACACCCAGGTTTACTGAACTAATGGTGATAGGGGTGGAAGTATCTTTCTTTTTAGATACATGAGTGATCAAAAAGGAGAGCTAAAACTCTTCGAGATGAGAGGAAGAAAAAGAGGTATTGAAAGAAACACTACAGTTTCAAACTCAAAACAGTGAAATCAAATCATGTATGCCACTCAGCAGTATGTGTACATGTCCCTGCTACATTCATCTCACTGCTTTTCTCCCTACTAAGCTCTAGAAAACACATATCTCTACTAGAGAAACAATGAATCTAAGCTAATTAGAATAATAATTCTGGCATTACTGTTCTATTTTCTCTGTGCCATCCCTCATGCAATGACACATTTCACTTCGGCGACTTACTTTACTGATACAATTTCGGATAGATTTAGGCATTACAGTTTAATTATTCTCTAAAGTAAAAATAGAAGTATTAGCATATGCAGTTTCTGAAAATAGTATCAAGAGTTATACAGCAACAGGACTGTCTGGAAAAACTATTTGATTACATATTTGCTTTTTCCATTATCTATTAATACAAATCCTATATAAATTTAGAGTCTGAAAACATTTACCAGAAAGAAGTAGCAAACAATGTTTGTTCTATAAAGACAACGAAGTGGTCAACAGGTTAAATTGCTTAAATAACAGTTACCAACATAGTCATTTTTTTCAGCCATCATTATTTACTTTTTAAAGACTTAGATGAGTTATTCAGGGGGAGGGGGGCAGAAATACATGACTAGCTATAACATTTGATTTAGTTTCACTGGAAATTAAGCTTTATTTCACTTGAAATTAAGGGGTTTTTTATGTGAAGAACAAGAGATTAAACATAACTTCCTGAAAAATGAATGGATTATAATGCTAAATTTTTGGTTTCTCTTCTGTTACTACTCCAAACGCAAGGATATATCATACTCTGGTTTTCAGATCTACACAGGTCCATTATTAACTTTCTTGTGTGTCACACAATTCAACACAGCACTCGAGCTCCTTGACAAGAAACCCTAGAATAGAGTCTCTGAGGGTGTACTGTACTGCAATAGCTTTGAGTATTACGCACTCACCAGTGTAAAGTGCCTAGTATAAGCTGGAGGATCAAGGGAGAGGAAATGCCATTACTACCTGCTATTGGGTGTAGAACAAGAAAGAAACAAGTAATAATCTTTCCCCTTATGGCTTCCTCTCAGCTGTGTACAGGCAGGCAGCAAGGCCAATGTTCACTGGCTGAGAAACAAAACAAACGTGATCAAGATGAAAGTGTGTAATGAGATGTGTTATATTAAGCTGCCTGTTGCATCCCAGAAACCAAATATTTGGACTGTACATAGCTATAAGTATTGGAAGTCTCACAGTCATAACCCCCATCTATCTCTCTGTAATGAATCAAAGCAAAAGTCATTAATGAATTGGTTAGGTATAATTAACAAATGGATAAATAACATGCAGTGGCATTTATGTAATCTAGGGTCGTTTTAACAATCTGAGTATTTCCAGTATTGACTCTTCTGCTGAGAAACATTTGTAAAGGGCACTAAAAATCTTTTTGTCAGATAAAAGAAGCCAAAACGGCGTATCACAACATTGTGCTACAACATGCCAGCTCAAACTTACGCTGTGTCAGTTCTGTCCTGCTAGCCAAATTTTCAGTGGTGGCAATCTCTAGAGAAAAAAAATTATGGAATAAATATGCATATCCTTCAACCTCTAACAGATTGAAATGGAGTTGTTCTGTCAGTAACAACAGCTTGTATCAACTTTAGGTTGATATCATCATGACAGGAGTAATGTAACATTTAAATAAATATAAATAAATATACATTCTGACTTAATTTCCTGATTTTGATCAAGGGATCATCCGAATAGCGTTTTATTCTTGAATAAGCATTGTCTGATGGCTAATCCTGCACCAATAAATACAATCTAGTGCTTTCCTTATGATCAGGAATTATATTGCCAGATGTCATGAATGCAGTGGACAATTACATCACATTATAAATATGGGGCTTGATCCAACACAATTAAAATTAATGAGTTTTTTATGGCCTGAAATTTGCTAGAATTAGGGCCATAAATAAAAGATATGGTCACACTTTTAAAAGCAATCTATGCCTTTGTGATATATCTACTCATAGCACATGATAATCTTGCAACTATCTTGTACGTAAAAAGTCAGGAGTAGTTTTAACTGAAAAAAAAAAATTTGTTTTCAATAATCAGTTTTTGTTTCTTAAAAACCAGACCATTTTATTATTGTGATCCAGTAAAATACTACAAAGGCTTTAATAGGATAATCAAGAATGGGAAATTAATTTCCAATACATGTCTTTAGAATTACTGACACTTATTTTACAATTGACACATAAACCAAATATGCTTATCAAGTGGAAATCACTTTTTCTGCACTGAGATTCAAAGGGGAAAAATATATATTTTTCCAGTTTCCTTAACAGCATACTTTTACCATTTTCTTTATTCTCCAAAAATCAGATTCTATAAACATCTATTATATGTTAAGTTTATACATGTAAGTAATCTAACTGCAATCAGTATAACTACTCATGTTTATAGTTACTCAGGAACAACAGAAAGAG
>NW_009633069.1:46388-61077 GCF_000690535.1 Cariama cristata | reverse complement strand
AATCAAAAACTATTTTAGCAACAAAGACCAGGCATACTAAAAGAAAGGAAACATCAAACTCATGTTTTTTTTTCTAAAGGGTCTATATTGTACTCTTTCTGTTTATTAAGCTCTTGAGATTGCCTTCCTTCTATCCCAAATTGTCCTCTTGCTTCAGGCTGATATGAAACTATGGTACTGTCACTGACATCTTTTTGAAGTTGTATCATTGTAAGCTAGATAAAAATTTAGCGTAAAGAAATCTTCAAAAGCTTTTACTTGAGTGTTATTAGAGAAGGATGTCGAGGTTACCCACATAATCCAGAACGTGACAACACGCTGTACGTTGAAGAGTGCTGGATGAGTGTTGCCCTCAGCAAGGAGCAATGCGCAAATGGCAGAGCTTCAGATCTGAGAGCACAGTCTGGAAAGTACAGGTGTTTGGAAAGTATAAGTGAAACTAAGAAACATAAAAAGAGGTAGACATCTTTCTGAAGGGATGAATGAGTAGGAGAAAATGGAAATTATAATGCAGGAGAACAGTTGGGTATAGTAGGAAATGTAATTTTGTCTAAATGAATTAAAAGCAGCACTGAATTTATTTTTTTTAAGTTATCCCATAACCTACAGTTTAATTCCTGGTTTTAAGTAGTTTAATATACTATTAGTATTTTCAAGATCATTACCATTGTTCAGTATTTGATACAAATCCATTTCTATAGCGCTATGTGTTAATGACCATAGTACTTTAAAGAAAATATTTAATAAACACATGTTTAAAGTTGCTTTAAATTACACAAATTGCTGAAACACCTACATTCTCCCTTTTCTTCATTTGGTGTGCCACAAGAATGTTTGCTAGTATGGCATAAAATAAGGAATTGTGAATTTTATACTGCAGTAAATAACCAATTGTCCTGCTGAGTGTTAGTGCTGACCCAGGTAGCAGTGTTTTACAGTCTGAAGATCAAAGTGCAGCTTACCCATCAAAATCACATTCCAGTCTTTGTTTATTACTCTTAATCTTTCATCTGTGCTTTACACAGCACTGAAAAACACAACTATAAAAAAATGTTCAGAAAGCCCTGTTTTGGTGAGTGATCTTTAATTCTTGACTTCTCATAGTATTAACAAGTTCTTTGCTTTTCTTGAAATTCTTCCATCATTAAAACTACTATGATGTTCCTTCTGAAAAGTGAGTGACTTAATATACAAAATACATTTTCTGCTTTCAGAAAAGAAGTACTTCGATTTCTTTGATTCACCTTAGAGATATTTATGTTAAAGAGCTGGTATTAATGAAAACACTTAACAAAATAATGAGGTTTATCACTAGCATTGGTTTCTTTTTTTCATATTCTTTTAAAACTAACATTATTTTAGGATGATTTTCTTTTAAGGAAATGCAGCAAATAACCTCAGATATATGTAAACACTCTTAAGGGAAAACAAAATAAAACCATTTAATCAGCTGTATTCTTACAGAGAAATCCCCAAAGATGTCTTTAAAGCAGCCTCCTAGATTCTGCAACTTGTTAAGCATGGGACATTTAACCTGCTTTTTGTAACTGTTTCATTCCAAAGCATTTCACTACTTGCATTTACTGAGAAGCTGCTATTAAAAGTACCTTCAATCTGCTTTATACATGTCAACTGCAGAAAGCTATTAACCGTAATTGGCAATTTATTTTTTTTCTCTTTCCTGCTTTTAGTGTATGATCAGCTTCCAAAAAGTAAGGTTTTAGAATTTCACTAATGTACCCTAAGCGATGTATTCACCCATGGCGTAGGCAGTTTTTAGTTAAGAAATTTGTCTTCATCAACATGTGATTTTTCAATATGTGTCAAGAGATGCGAAAAAATATGTGCTCGGGAATTGCCAAATTGTGTGGGAAAAGGAACAGTGAGATGAGTGACAGCACAGAGTAAGCATCCTGGCATGATGAAAACAAAAGGAAAAAAATAGGATGCCATATAGGTCAGTGGTTGGTAGATTGAACCTAAGTAATTGACATCAAACTAAAACAAGTCAGCATTTCATGGGTATAGGTACAGCTTACACTACATCCTTTCCTAAGAGAAAAAACATGCAAAGAAAGGAAAGAAAAAGTAGCCTTCCATTCCCTTGTAACCTGCAGGCAGTCTTCAGGATTCTCCAAAATCAGGAGCTCCTTTCCAGAAAACCCAAATTCCAACTGAAAAAGCTACAGCATGAGACTTCACTTGATCTAACCTGTCACCATGTGATTCTTCACTCCCCAACATTCAATTTCTGGGTAATACTAAGATAAATGCAGGTTTATCAAAAGAGCTTGAAAGGCTTAGCCTTACATGTGAAAAAGGCTCTTCATCTCTGCTTTGGACGAAAGCCACTGTAAAGTTTGCAGGAGATGGACCATTATCTCTCACTGCTGAACTGTCAAAACAGAGCTACTTTACTCTATTGGGATGGTAGAATAAGTAAACCTTTCTGTGCCTGAGAGCCAGTCTGAAATCATAACAAGTGAAAGTAGATGATACACCTACTGATGTCAAAAATGGTAGTAGTGTGGTTATTGCTTTGCAGAAAAGCATATTTTTTGCCTAAGACAAGTATAATTGGCTAATTAATTTTCATGAAAGTCCAGTCTATGCAGAGACAAGGTTTACAAAGATAATTAGGAGTTAAAAGATCAGGTAGACATCTAGAGAACAATTCATCTGCCCCCCTCATAGTGCTTGGTATCCCCACTACTATGCCTTAAGGTCACAGAATCACAGCCTTGAGGTAGCAGGGACCTCTGGAGATTTAGTCCATCATCTCCCCTGCTTAAACCAGGGTCAATGACCACAAGTCACTCAGGACCATGTCCAGGTGGGGTCTGAATACCTCCATGCACTGGAGACTCCGCAATGTATCTGAGCAACCTGTTCCAGCATCTGACCACCCTCAGAGTAAATGAGGTTTTTAGTACTAGAATTTCCTGTATAATTGGTGCCTGTTGCCACTTGCTCTTTTGCTAGATACCACTAAGAAGAGTCTGGCTCTTCTTTTTTTTTGAAAAATCTTCCTCATTCTATATAAACTTAAATTGAAGCTAGTGAAAACCAAACCCCTTCATATGGTTATTTTCATTTCTTTTGACTTCCTGCATATTGCTTACTTGGCAGTGAGAAGTTAAGCGCCACGTTCTGAATATGTTTCTGCAGGATTCTGCAACTTTGCAGGATGACTTTAACAACGAGTAACTATTAGCGTACATTGATCGTCACAAGTAATTTTGTCTCTTTCAGAGTGAGATTGATTATCTTTACTTAACTTGCATAGATCTCCAGGGAGGATATACTGAGGAACCACAGAGAATGTGATGGAAAAAGCTTTTAAAGGACTCAAAAGTTTTAGCACCAAAAGACTAAGTGCTTGTGTAAATGAAAAATGCAGTCTCATGACAAAAGCTCTTCTCTGTATAGTCCAAAGGAACTTGGTTTATCTATTTCCATCATCCAAATGCCAGAATTCAATCATTAATGGGAAATTTTTCAAAATTATTTTGTCAGAGTGTTGTAAGAGGATCATATAAAAGCAGAGAAAGACCCACATACTACTAGTACAATACTGAAAATTTGTTCAGAGTCATTCTGGAACATTGTGAAGACTTCAACAGTGGTGAGACACAAAGGTGCTTACACTATAGCCAAGCAATACTAATTTTTTTCATGTTTTGTATGTCTGAAGAAAAAAAAAGGTTAAAACTGAGCATTTAGTCTAGATAATACTTTTTCAAAATTATCATTTCCAATGCACTCACTGAATATACTCCTGTTTGTAAATTTGTTTGCACACAGCACTTTCAGAAGAAACTTTCCAACAAAAACATCTGCTGCCATGACTGAATTTGAACCAGAGATCAAAACACTACCTATGAAATATTTATAAAAAGAAACCAGCCAAAAACTATATACAACTTTCAAAGGATGAAAAAACATCATTATGTGCTTATGGAGGGAAAAGAAAAGGAAAAGTATGCATCATTTTAAAACCACATAAGAATGCAACCTTAAATTTCAAATTGTGATCATCACTTCCATAACATTTAGCTTAGAGACAATTGCAAAGATGGAATTCAGGCACTATCGTGGATGTTGGAATTTGTGGTTGCTGGAAAATGCAGGTAGTGTCTTGTTATTTATCAATAACATTTTTAAAGCACATCTTCAGCTTGAGGGAATCCACATTAGAAAAGATCTATATTAGCAAGGTAGATGCCAAGTGAATTCTTTTCTATTAGAAAGAAAATATATGAAATAGTGAGTACGTTTCCATTTTAAGTTATCTTTTTAATATAAATTCAAGAATCTAATGCTAAACAATATCCAAGCAACGTGCATCCAAACAGCTATTAATTACAACAACGCAATAAATTCAACAATGTAATGGTTTGTAAGCTTTGAACACACAAAGTGTGCAAGCCCATGAAGTGTTAAAAGAGAAAATTTTAAATTATCAGAAAGAAATAGTGAAAAGAAAGTTAATACTCCTTTTATTGTGAACATTTCCCTTTCAATCTACCATAAACTAGCCTTCCTAGTTAAGGACTATATAAAAGCAAAAGGAAAATATTTAGAGAATTTTTTGAGAGGCATGTAATAATAAAGTGAGTAATTATAATAGCATTAGGATGCTCAGGAGTGTGTTTTACAGGGTCATTAATACGGTTCATGGGTAGCTGAAAGCACATGGCCTTTGGCCTCATGCCTCACAACACACATGGGGCATCCATTAATGGCTCTGTAAAGCACACCCTATTGCATTTCACTACTTTAATAAACCCTTACAGATGAAATGCAAAACCATTTTCAGTTGAGCTAGAACATTTTGCTAAAGTTGAAAGAAAATTTCAGTCACAGAAGCAAATCAACTAATGTGCAATAAATTATACCAACAAGTAGAGACAGAAACAAAGTTTTTTTGGAAGAAATTAATTTACCTGTGTGTTTCCTATTGAAATTAGTGAGATGACACAAATAAGTGCTTACCAAATTCATGGGATATTAGAAACTAAGAAAAACAGGTTAGGAGTATGTTTGGCTTTTTCTTTTTGAAATTATTTGGAGCTATATGGCACCATGCTGCTTTTTTCTTTATATTTTGTACTTCTGCACTGAACATTTCATTCTCAATTAATAACAAAAAAGTCAAGAATTTTTTCAGCATATCTATAGCAACATAAGATCCCTCGACTGAAATCCTGGTGGAAAGTGTTGAGAAGATGAACAAATTATAATGAATGTGGGAGATTTCATAAAATCAAACATTCAAGAGCTGACAGAAAAATACAGCAAAAATAATTTTTAAAATCTGTAAAATTCTTGAATGTGTGGCGAGTCTCCCAGAGAAAGACTGCTCACCTCTTTTTGATTCTAATTCATCAGAATCTTGACACAAAAAGAGCGAAAATTACTGCAGAACAATCAAAAATTCCAATAAGATATTTTTTCTGTCTTCCTCCTCATTTTGAGCAACAATAAACCCCCTGAAACATGGAGAAGATATTTCAAATACTTAATTAAGATGTATAAGTAATCTTTCTTTTTTCAAATATATGTTTAGCTTGCAACATATACAACACAAAAGATACTCAAAATACTTCTACAAATACATTGGTATCTGTTATTCATATTTGCTTGAAGGCAATTTTCATACTTTGCTTAATAAGGGATGTTAATCAATATATATAATTTCCTCTGGTCTTTCATAGGTCTTCAGCTAGCAGTTTTTTCATGTAATAATGTATTCAAATTCAGGTTTTGCCAAAATAGTATTTAATTGCCAGTACATCGTGAGCTGTAAGAAATCAGTATATCAAACAATGAAGTCTTCCATATATTCTCTGTTGGAAAGTAATGCAAATTGCTACATTTTACTGCAGTATTTTCTATGTTGGCTAAGGCAGGCATTAACACATGGATCGCACATTAAATAGAAGAAAAAAATTAGGACCCTCTCTTGCCAGTACTGCTGCCAAAAGAGTTTTGGTCCTCTAGATCTACTGTTCAGATTACTCTTCTGAACCATTAAAGTGCTGTTACAACATTAAAATACAAATCTTGTTCAACTGATTCAAAAATATCATGAGGTATTACATCAAAGAAGTATCAGAATAGTATTTGAGCTGGTACCTATATATGTAAATTAATTTGCACACGAACAAACACAAAACAAGCAATTTTAAGCATTTGAAATGTGTGAAAAATGAGGGCAACATTTGCAATGGAAATCCCTGTCAAATTACCTGTTGTTTCCAAAGCCCCACAGTATATAGAAGTGCTTCATTTAAGCTTCAGAAAACTTGGGACTATTTTAATATATGTAATCAAATGCAGTGAATTGGGAATTCAGAAGTATGTTATCTACTTGTCCTGCCAGTTCTATCAGAAGTGTCAAAAGAATCTTCACTTTCCTTTTTTCTGGGCATGAATTACAGCAGCATAAAACTCAGTAGAGAAGAGTGCTGGTCCACCAAGACTGGGCACAGACCTAACCTAGGTGCAAAGCTGTAGCATATTTCTTAATGTCTTCCTGTCATGATGGAATATCAGAACATTGAAAACTCAGAGGATTATTTCAGTGTTGGAATGCTTCGCAGTGAGATACAGATTGCCTAAAAAAAATAATTTATCCCCGCCTCTTGGTTTGCAGTCAGACAGAGCCTTTCCTGGGAAGTCTGGCATTCTGGCAAAGGTAGAGCAGCCTAAATTCTGTTTGCTTCTAAGAATAAGGCCAAATCTGACCTCCTGACAAGTCTCCCATCACAAGACAACAGCAGGTTTAGGACAGTGCATAGTGTATAATACAGCTTATTTTGTATACCTGAAACATTTGTAATACTGTAGGTTAGAGGTTTTGCATGGGGATCAGTGACGGTGTAAAAGTAACTGGGTCAGATATTACTTAGATGAAAATGAAGGTAGCTTCATATTGCTAGATCATAAAAATTATAAATAACTTTATGTAGGATAATAGTGTCAAAGATTTTCGTATTTTTTTCTGAGGCACTAAGATGTCTACAATTTGTCTTCAGTGAACACTTTTTTTCTTTCCTATTTTGCAAATATTATCAAGTTGAACTTTATTATGCTCTCAAAGATAAATCTGCTATTTGGAAAAACTGTAATACTTTTATTATATGATTAAATATTGATCAAGGGAATTTATCGTACCAAAAAGTAATTTCTCTTGACAGAAATGACACAAACTGCTCTCATGCCAAAATGAATAGTTTTAAAGTTTGTTATTTGTTATTTTTCTGTTTACCAAAAAAAGAAGTCCAGTGACAAACGTTAAAATAAACTCATTATTTACAATGTACCTGTACCAAGATAGAAAACTATTCAGTGGCAAACAAAACAATGTCTTTGTGCCCTAAAAAATAGAGAAGCGGCTGTGTATCCATCTATCCAAGCAGGTGGATAATGTCAATTTGCTGTGCTAGAAAAAGCACAAATAGAAAAGAAGTGGTTCCTCTCAAAAGCGCACTATATATTCAGGGTTGCTATTTCATAAATATCTTGTCTGCTGTGCACTGCAGTTGACCCTTTAAACATATCTAGTCAATAACCTATTGTTTACCGCAAGTCCATTTTGTCATTTTGATGGTACAGATTCAAGTGTGGCAATCTTCCTTTCTTTGCTTCACTGCATACATGACTCCCTTTGGCTGGTACTAGCTCACAAAAAAGCCACTAAAATGTCATTAATTACAGCAGGTTTGAGATCTGAATGCTAATTCTATTAATGGACCTATGAAATTAGGTCACTGTAAATCAGGATGAGCTGTGCTTGGGCCTCCTGCAAACGGGGCTGACCTGAGGTTACCTACTACATTAAATAAGAATTGTCTAATACATTTTTAGAATTCTAAGTATGTGTAAATCAGACCTTGTGAAGTACACCACCAGAGGGAACAGATAACTGCAGTACGCTTTCTGTCTTAACTTCTATTTATCTAGCATCAAATTCATTTGGAGCGTTTCATACCAAGAAACAGTGACGCCCAAGGCTAAGGTGGGATCAGATAAGGCGTTCTGGACATTTTTTTTACTGTGTAATCCCAAAATGTTAAAATTTCATTTATAAGTAACTTCATATTCATATATCTAAAGGAGACTTGTTATGAAGCTTTTAAGGATCCCTAAAAGTATTTATGAATTAACATTCTCTGCATGTTCTTCCAATTCAGAAAACTTAAATGAATGATTTTTGACTGCACATTTTGATGCGTTTTGCTATTAATTTCCCATCTTTACTTTCAATGTAATGTACTTTTAATTAGGCAATAATATATAATCTTCTGTTCATCTATCATTTTTACTCAAACATGTTAGGAATGGATAATAGAAAAAAGACTCATCAGAGACCCTTTGGTGGTACAGCAAAGCTGGAATAAAATGCCATCTCCTGACAGTACCTTTAAGGTTTCATAAAATGATAATGGATGTGCTTGTCACTGACGCTAATGATCAAACATTTTCCCAGTTTTATTGGATATTAAATTGTGAACTATAAAAGAAAACCCCAGTCTAAGCAACATAGGAAAAGAATCTTGCTACACTTATCTCTTTTGATATCTAACTAACATAAACCTCCTTATTCCACTGTTACTTTTATTGAATAGTCACTATGCAATGAGTGGGTGATGCTTACTTTTACTGAAGAGGCTTATTTCCAGGTTGCAGAATAGGAACATGATAGGTTATACATGCAAAAATACTTAAGTGACACAGGACACTAATTCATCACAATATCTCTACAAAGTTGACTAAAGTTTTTTTTTAAATCTGACATGAAGCAATTTTTGAAAGGGTTATGTCTAAATTTTATATATGATTTTGAAATATATTTGAAAGATATCCTCTGTTTAATATTTTCAGTAGTATTACCATGATGTCAAAATAAAAAGCAAGGCAGAAAAAGTCCACAAAACAGAAAAACAAACTATGCGATGGGAACAATGCAAAATAAATAATTACCAAAATAAGGGTCAATCAGTTTGACAAATCAGATTAATGCCAAAAAAAAAAAAAGGATCTAATTTGAAAGCACTGAAAAAAAAAAAACAACCCACAACTGGTATGTTATCCTATTTAGAAAGAGAAAAATATCCAAACAAGACAATACCTTCTAGTCAGTCACAATGGAATTAGAGTCCTGAAACAGGCAGGTACTTTCAAGTTGTTCTGAATCAGTTTCCATTATAATATATTCTCATCTCTGTGTTCAATCCTGCAAATAGTCAACTAGGTAATTCTTCATCCCATGAAAAGGTTCACTAGGCTACATTCTGGAACTACCATAGTAAGGTGGAACAAACCCATGCCCACAAACTTACTCACAAAATTTTTTGCTTGTTGGGAACGTGCAATGTCTTAATGTGAGAAAGACAAGCAGAATGCTGGGCTTGGCACAGATTACCCAACACTTACTGCAGGTATGTATCCTTATATTTCACATACCTCTTTAGCCAATAAGATTGCTGATTGGCATGATTCTACATAGAGGCAATATGTACATTCAAACCTAATGTATTCTCCTAACGTATTCTGACACACAGCAATAAAACATGTTAAGGTATAATAAGACTCATCCTCTGTCACTACATCATCTGTGAAGCTCTAACCATCATTAACAAAAGTAGGAAAGGGCTTTTGTGACAGTATTTTTGCTTTTTTCTAGGTTTTTTTTTCACTATTCTGAGTTTTATTTTATACAAATGTTGCGGCTCAACACAGCCAGTTGACGTAACATGCTACTGAGAAATTGGTTTGGGCTCAGAAACGCAACAGACCTCTTCTAAGAACAGCTCTTCTCAGAAGAAGCTCTGTGCATGAGTAGAAATTTTCCAGTACCCTTTTTCCCCGTTGCATCATTTCAAATTATGGGCAACTAGGCTCTGTTGCAAGGGGAACTTAAGAGCCCCATTGATACCAGTGCAGTTATTTGGGAAACAATGTACTAGTAAGAATAAGGATATCAGGTCTTTCAAAACAGTATGCTGCAGTGACTTTACTTTCAGCATTAAAAGTACAAACTGGTAAAAAAAAAAACAAAACAAAAAACACCAAACAACGGAATACCTAGATAGGTGTTTTCTACTCAGTAATCCCAGTCAATATCCTTCAACTAAAAGGTGATGATATAAGACTAAATGACAGCAATGGTTCCTATACCCTCTTCAAAAGGGAAAATTGCTTATAATTAAAGAAAACATAACCAAGACAATCTCACTTATGGGTGTGCTTCCATTTTGCCATAAATTATAGCCTTACAGTTGTAGAACATTTGCTTTTCCAATGCAAATGTTACTCAGAATAGCAAGGAAAATACAAAATACATATAATCTTTCCTTTTTCTTAATTACCACCTTTAACCTAGACCTGTGGAATGACAACTTACTGCTTCTGTAGGGTTGGAAACCTACTGCTTCTTAAAGAGGAAAAAATGGAAAATTTAAAGCTGTGTTTAACCTAGAGATTCCTGTGAATTCTATCTTCCATCTCCCAGTTCAGTCAGTGAGCTGCATTAAAAATGTTTCTTTCAGTTCTATTAAAGTCCTGTGGTTAAAAGATAATCAAGCTTAAGAAGTATAAATTAATAAAATTAAGAAACGAGTATGCAGTTAGTATAAATCAGCTCTCCCCTTTCTCTCCCCTCTCGAGGGCAAAAGGGGTAGCAGCCAATGCTGAATCAAAGCGTTCTCCTTTTCTAAATAAACATTTCATAAGAAAGAATGCAGAAAACAGTACTGGCAGTATTAAATCTGTCTATCATGGTCTTTTCTGGATGTTAAATAGACTCCTTTTATAATCCTTTTACGTTTCTTTTATGAAATTTAAATAAAAAGCTCCTGCTTTTTACCAGATAAATATATGTTAAATAAACATTTGAAGTCTCAAATTAGTTGAGCTCAAAATCCAAACTTGTCTTCATGTCTGTCTTCTCCTAAAAGGAACTCAAAAATATATCTGCACTTACTCCTATGCTGTCCTTCAAGGGCATTGGACTACTTGCACAGTATTCCTCACTAGATTAGATTGCTTGCAGTGGACTTGCATTTAAAGAGAATCTAAAGAAGATATAAATAGTCTGCTTCCAATGGCTTCTTTTTCAGTAGTCCCTGATTTTCCAGGCCAAACAGTTCTCTTGTCCATCTTATCTAAGGAAAGATTCTAACAGCCTCTCATTCTCAGGCTTGTTTCAAAGACAAAATTGGGCCAGGGAACTCACTGGTGTTTTGTTTGGTTCTTTTAAGTGCACTTGCTCCATACTTGTTTAATTTTCACCATTGTTTTCTTTTAACCAAATGGATTTCACTTTTGAGCAATTTCTAACATTTTATTTAGAAGCTTATCTTGCATCTCCATAAAATGCAAGTCCTCGAGCAGATTAGTCTATAAGACAAAAGATGTTTCAACTCAGAATAAACAGAAAAATAATCCGAATTGCACCAGAAGCTGTCTACTGTGAACTTAATAATTTTACTGTAAGGAATCTAATCTCACAGCATATCCTCCCTTCCCATAACTACTGGTCTAGAAGAAAACGTTGCTGTTGCAGCTCTAAACATTTAACTGGCTTCCTTATTAAGAAACGTCACAGTGCAAACCTTGGTGAAACAACAGCAGAACTCCTAGGACTCACACAGATCCACTATATTAAGATATATATCCACAAAGACCAATACAAGAAACTCAGTCCAACAAAGGCCATATGAAAGTGAGAAGATAGATCTTATTTTGTTCCTGCATCTTCTCATGTGAAAAAAAAACAACAACAACCCTATATTACTTCTCTCTGTACAGCCAGGCATTTTACATAGCAGTGACATGAGATTTAGGTGTCCCACAGGCAATGGACAGTGAAGCTGAACTTATCTTATGGGATATAATCAGATAAGGGAAGATGAGAATTTGTCAACTATGTATTTGTAAAACAATGTCTTATTTAATGCGACTACAAAGGGTAATGTTCTGCTGTATAGTGATGAACAAAGGTTTCAAAGCAGTAAAATTTGTTATCTGCTATGATTATGCAAAAGTTCTACTCTGAGGCTATCTTAAGACCAGGAAACAAAGGCAGGCAGAAAAAATGCAAACTGTGCAAAATTTCTTTTTTTGATTACTAGCGTGTTTCTACACTACCTATTTAGTGATATGTCATCATTATTTATTTGATACATGACAGATAGGCATTGTATCAGATAAAAAAATATATGAACAATTCTGCATATAGTTAACAGGCACATTTATTTTACTAAGAAAACCCTACAAGCCTGATACAGGGTTATTTTAGTTAGTTCGAAAGTAATTTCAACTATTCATACCAATTACTGGATTCTACTGTGAGTTTTAGAGGTTTTACTGTAATAGGTCCCACTTAAAAGAAAATTAGCTCTCTGCCCCTTGAGGCTCTGTAAAGACCACAAAGTCCAAAGAACTGCAAAAGCACAAACACAAATGAAACCCTCCTAAGCTCAGTAAGATGTTAGCAGTGGGTTACCTGAGGGATCAGTGTTAAATTACAAGTGGAAAAGCCATTACCATCAACAAAGGTGAATTAATTTTCATCTTTCAAGCAACTAGCCCTTTCAAACACTGCAACTACAAGTGAATTAGGAATTAGACTAAATAATTTACAAAAATAAACAGCGCTTTCAGATAATAGATACCATATTACTTGACAGAATACCCTATTGGTATATAATATAGACAAATGTTTGAAACAAAGACAAGAACACTGGTGTAAGATGAAAATGTTGATTAGAGGCACAGATAACAGATTATTAACTGCTGCAGTAATATGTGCCCAGGACTTAAGGTCGCTATGTAAATTGGAAGACAGGAGGAGGAAGAAAAACATAACAAAATATAAGAATTTCCTTGCTTTAAGAAGTACATCACAAATGAAACTTCCAACTGGATACTAAGGAGATAAATCCAGCAAAAAATAGTTATGATCTTTGCGGAAATGATTCACTCCCTTGTAAAACACAATTGCAATAGACTAAGTTTCAAAATCTAAAGTCAAAATCCATTCTCTCTCCCCAAAATTAAAGTGTATTCAGATGTAAAATTTTTAACAAAAATGAAACTGTTGGAAGAAAACTACCCAGATGAGCAAACCAGAACTGGTGAATTTGGGGATCATGCTAACTGAATTCAAAACACAAAGAAACAGAGCAATAATGAAATAAAATGACCACACAAAAGAAAACCAGAGTAGCAGACATTACTAATGCCCACAAGCTGAAAATAAAATTGACTGGTCTTCAGAACCAGCTCACTGCTGTGAATGACACCTTGCCTATCACACCACTTCAGATGTTACAGGGAATACCCTTATACGTATGTAAACATTCTGAAGTTACTGTACTGTCCTCCATAATATCCCAGAATTGAACTTCTGCTTTCAGGAGACTTAGCATGCAACATTTTGGTAGAATACAAAGAAGAAAAACATGACAACCACAGTATCTCAAGAGCTGGCAAATTTGCATTATGAATGTGACTACACTGAACAAATAGCAAAGTATAATTTTTGAGAAATACAAGCTACCAGAGGAATACCACACAAGTTTACTAACAGCATCAGCATAACCTATTCACTGTATTTGAAACAATCAAAAGTAACTCTATTCCTTCTCTAATCTGGTCTAGAGAAGAAATACTGGAGATATTTGAATTATACCCATAACACTTTTCAAAATCACAATGAACCTCAAAATAGGTAAAAAGTACAGCTCTTATTAGGTAACATTTTTATAATCTCCTTAGCTTTTTCAAAGCATGAAAAAATCATGGTAATCAAAACTTAGTCTCTTTCTTCCAATAGAAAACCCTATTGTCTATAACTTAACATTTAAAAAAAAAAAATCCAATTTACCTGTCTATGAAGTAAAGTATCACTACTATTCACAGAAAAAAAAACCACCACGAACTCTTCTGTCTGAACAGCTCAGCAATGGGAATACCTGTTGCATACTGCTGAGAGCATGACAGCAGGTGCTTCCAGATCATACCTGCAATATCTTTGTATCTCATCCCCAGAATACAAACCTTTTATTTGGCAAAGAAAATAAAAAAAGTTGTTGTTGCTCTTTTGCTTGGTTTCCGTTTTGTTTGTTTGGTGGTTGATTTGATTGGGGTTTTTTTTGTTTGTTTTTTTAAAATACATTCTTATATATAACATGAATTGCATTGCAGATAGCAGGGATTAATGGAAAGCCGAAAGCTTCTTACCAAGTACCCCAAGGCGATAGTTGACTGTGATGACTATCACATTCCCATAACTTGCTAGAACACTGCCATCATATAAATTTCCAGTGCCTTCCATGTAGGACCCTCCGTGAATATACACCATCACAGGCTTAGGTCCCCCACTGTCCCGAATGTCTGGAAAAAATATTAAGACACATTTTATCTCAAGAAAGTACCAAAAAAGATACATGCAATATTTTATTTTTTTTAGTGAGGTTATTTTTCTTGAAGTGTTTCTCAAGCAACATCTTTTAGATAAGGAAATGGGCAAGTGGGCTTAAGTGTTTCTTTTTGGCTTGCTTGTAAATAAAGTTCATATTTTTGAAACACTCATTGGCCTCAGAGAAGCAGAAAGGAATCGAAAATGGTAACATGTTTGCTCAAATGCAATAGGACTGCGGTCTGATTCTACTCCTGC
>NW_009633069.1:31497-46357 GCF_000690535.1 Cariama cristata | reverse complement strand
TGCTGAATTTGATGTAAAGTGCCTACTAATATCAGTGTGAGCTCATTTAGGCTGTCTGAACACTTCTGAAACCTCAGTCCACCTTTCTGTTCACTTAGTTAAAGGCGATTCACCATATTAAGATAAAACAGATTTCTACCCATACATAAATTGTTGATTGCTTCCAGTACAGTAAGATCAATAATTTATAAAAAAAGGTGCATAAACAGATGTCTTTTGATAGGTCTCAAGTCTAAGTTCTCAAGAAGTACTTAGAAGCTGTTTAACATTTAGACCTCAAATGGCTATTATTTGTAACCTAGTTAGCCTGAAGTTTAAGGTGCACGGGTACTTCTTATTCTACTAAATTCAGAAAAGGACTGCATATTTAAAAAAAAAAAAAAAGCTGCCTAGAACAATGCTCATAAATCCCCATGCTGCATTCAAAGAAATTGTAAGGTTCTCAAAAGGGACACCAAATACAGGCAACAATTTTAAATCTTAGAAGCTCTGCCATTCTCTCAGACAACAAAATTAGATATTGACATACTGTTTTGAGTTTCTTTTTAAGACATTGATTTGGGTATCCCTTCCCCCCAAAGAGTCCTGTTTGCAAACTGATTCATCTACCTGGAGTAAAATTTTGAATATCTGAACACCACTGCTCCTTATGAGGAAAGTCGTTCTCAAGTACCAATTCAAACCAACAGTTACTGGTGGGATAATATGCTTTGAACAGATTTTTTTCTGTTCAACAGGAAAGAAATCAACTAAGGTGTAAACTTAAAATTTTACATCTGGATTAAATTGTATTTTTATCTCATTTACTAGGCACCTGAGTCTTTTCTGCTGCCAAAGTCATAATGTTCCATCATAGGCCCTAAAAAATCAAGAAAGACAATAGCAAGAGAGCATATGAAAACTTCCCAATGAGGAACTGCACTGCATATTCTGATTTGAAGATATTTTTTGTCATTACAACAGTATTCAAGTGACTTCCCTGATTACTCACTTCAGCTTTTGAAGAAGCCTCAGATGTATTGTTTACTCCTTTGATTTGAAGGAATCTTAGTTAAGAAGCTTTCAAGTAAGCTCTCTGTAGAATTGTTTGAATTGTTTCTGAAGCACTGTAAAGACTACTAGGCAAAGGTAGTTACACTAAAAGCTCTGCTTTTTGAATTTGCTGAAAAAGATCAGCACAGATGTGTCTGTTTATAGAAAGCCAGTTGCTATTATTATTTTGATATTGACTCTAATTTGAAGAAAATACCAGAAGAGTCAGGATCAGAAATTGATCTTCATTATTGGAAATACTAGAATAATCATTTATTCAAGACCTAAAGGATGATGAAAGGTTGTGCATGAAATTGCTTGTATTGCTTTCCTTGCTGAAGCATATAGTAAGGGCTTTCCAATGTGCAATTTTCAGTGTAAAGCTTAGGAGATTATTTATTTGTCCATAGGATAGAATTATGAGCTCCTGAGGTTTAAAGTCTACACTGACAAAAAAGTCTTTTCAAATTTATACACTGTTTTCAGTAGATGGTTTGTTCATAGTCTATGCTTCTTGGTTTTTTGGATACAAATATGGAAGCAATAATAAATTATTAATCTGAAATCACCGTGTGACTGTTCCCAGCAGAAATTGTACACAGTTAATTGTATGCTTGGTGGTAGCACAGGGGGAGACTGTCTCAGAATTCTTCTTTAATTAAAATTACATAGAATTACAGAGCACCAACTGTGAACAGTAATGAAACGTTGGTAGTACTGGCCTGTTTATCAGGAAAATAATATTGGAATATTTAGAAAAGAACAGGTGTCCTTTATTTGAGAAAGGAAGCATGCATTCATGAGTAAAATCTGACAGATATAGAAGTGATTCTCTGAGTAAATTCTGTCTATACCATACTTCTGCTATTTCCTACTACTAATGTTCTTGTAAAGATTACAGACAGATAAAGAAAGACTAATTTTCAGCTCTGTTTATGTGTCATGTCAGAGCAGATGACATGCAGTATGAATTTTCCTCATGCTGCTTTACCAAAATCATCAGTCTTAAGAGAAATCCCTTCTACAAAAGAAAAATGGTGCTTCTGTGTGTCTCAGGCAGTAATCTTGTACTGGAGACATCTGTGAGGTTATGTAGTATTCAGCTGAGGCTAGTGGGACTTTGGGCTTCAGTTTATACAGAAGCTATGGAGCTCTTCACGTGAAGAACAGAGATTACTGCATTTTGGTCTTACAGTCAGCGGTTTCACATCAATTGCAGTCTACAGCTAGGAATATTTGAAAGGTGCAAATATTCAGCTGGGAGAGTACTGTTTAAGTACAGACGTTAACTAGTGGATGTTATTAAATAATAAGATCAAAGGAAGAGAGCAAAATATCAGGCCATAATTAAGAATTGATTCCTACCTGAAAGAGAGTAAACGTTCCCCCATGAAAAATACCATCCTTTAAAATTAAACTGGAGGAAGTATTAAAATAATAGTCTGTGAGGAGACCTTCTGTATTGGTACAAAAGTGGCAGAAAGATGCGCTTTTCAAAAGTGCTTATTGGAGATAAGTGTCCAACTCGAACAAAGAAAATATTTGAAATTTTGGCACTTGGATACTTTTCAAAACCTGACCATAAACGATTTGATACATCTTTCTTTTTTTTCCTACAGGCTGGTATCAGTCCTTCGTGCGCATGTGCTGGAGTGGTCTCAGTAAACTGTAGTTACACTTTCTCACACAGATTAATACTTATTCATGGATGCAGGTTAACAGTTATTTGTGGGCATAGCTCATTCTGAACCTGAAGAACTGGGGTGCAAATGTGGCATTTCTGCCAAGTGTAGATTTATAAACTGATTTAATTTAGTTTTGTACTGTACTTTTTGTTGCATTTTATTAAGTGTTGCTTTAATTAAAAAGCAGACACAGGAATATTTTCAAAGACATATGCAGAGATAGTGCTGTTCAAAATCCTTCTGAAATTCAACTCTTCTGTTTTCATTCACACAGAAGATAAGTTTTGAGTGCTGTGATTTGTTCGGTTTTAAACTGCTAGTTCATAAAACATCTAAGTAGGTCTTACTGTGCAGCAGAGAATGATCTTATTTATATGACATATACATGAACTTTCTTATTAAGATTTCCATCACCTCCTCTCTTCTGTACCTTTCTAATGTTCGTTACATCTACTTTTTATGTCTAGTCTTAATTACATTACAGGCAATTTAGGAACAGGGCTGTCTTTTATTCTATGTTTGTTACATCACACAACAGGGAACCGGGTCTGACTGTGAATACCAGTCACAATTGTCATATATAACAAAACATAATTACAGCTTCAGTCATTTGAAGCTGATGTGAATTGGCCATGTGACTTAACAAGTATAATTTGCAGGGAACAACCAAAATGGGAAAGGAAGAAAGCCTACCTGGAGACAACTTAGCACAAAAATATAATGAGTTTAGCACAGATGTCGTAAGCAATGTTTTTTTAAACGCTATAAAAAATTGTGACATTTTGATGTAGACTATTAAGTAAATCTTGGTTTTTGAACATAAAACAGCACAAGGACAGTGGAAAACTTTTAGATTGGTTACTGTAAAACCTATGTGCCCCTTATATAGAATATTATATGAATATATGTGTAGCTCCTCCATAAGCTTTTGTCCTAAAATATTTAGGTAGAGCATGGTACTAATCAGTGCAACTCTTAACCATATAAAAGCCTTTTAACAGTATTTAATCTTTCAGTTCAAATCTACCAGATGCCTCACAGATGCACTGCTATTAATAAGCTAGTGCACTTAGCAGTGCTAATACATAAACATCCATTAATGCCATGTTTTTAACATGTGATATAAAACTAGATGTCCCAAGACTATGAAAGTAACTATTGAACTTCTGTTAGAAGTGGCAGTGAGGTTCTATAAATTTTAAAATACAGCTTGGACCCATCAACTTTCAAATAGAATTATCTCTTTTTTCTGTTTGTTTTTGCATCTCACAAATGGATCATTTTGTGCACTCTCGAACACTTGACTACCTTTACCTGAAAATGATTTGAGATCCTAAGATGGAGGACTATATGAATTTATATTCTAACATAAAAAAGGCCTGTTCTTTTACAGGTAAGTGTCTGGAACATTCTCATCAGAGTAGGACCTCAATAGCCAGGTAGGTAGTAATTTTAAATTATTAAAAGATGATGGTTAGAAATGCAAAAGCTGACAGACTCTTCACTGTACAAGCAATGCTTGGCAGTGCTAAAAGTATAACGAAGCACCAAATAAGCACCAAAGAGGTGCTTAAATTAAAGGTCTGTCAGAATTTTTATTATGCACGTTTTCAAGTATTAATAACACCATCACAAAAATTCAACATAATCCGAACTGAGGTTCTCAGTGTAAAGGGGAAATATAATCAAGCAAATTTTAATATGCAGGCGACATTAGAATCTGCATTTAGGAGTTGGAAACGCAGAACTAACATGAATGGGTGACAGGATGAACAGGAATCATAAATATGTCTACGTGTATCAGTCAACAAGTTCACCCAAAGCAGTAAGATCTGTGCAAATCCAGCCTGGCTAGAACTCATTAGAGTCTATAATTAAGGCTGGAACATGTGGTTGCTTTACAAGACAGACTAATGTGTTCTGCTGTTTACTGATCTCTGAAGTCCGAAAACATACAACTAGCGCCAGACGGAAAGATTGTTTCTCTCCCTATTTCTTACCATGACAGTTGAAAGCAGATGAAATGCTAAACTTGGCAACCTAGTCTATTTTAATACTAATGGAGTGATAGGGTTTTTTGGAGAAGATGCTCAATTCTGAAATGTGCTCTTTTGCGCCAATGACACTACAGTCTGTTAAGCATAAGAAGGGACGTGCAGATGCATTCTGCATGATTAGCAACTTAAAATTTGAGTGGATTTTTGTTTCTTTTGATTTAAAACATGTTCTGAACCAAGAACTTCCTTCAGTCAATGAAGTCCAATAGCCCATATAAGACAGAGCATCAGACTAAATTATGAGAATCATCACAGTTACAGCCTGTGAACAAACAGCAACATCCGTTCCTAATCTGTCTCCTTTTTCACAGGAGTGATTGAAATGGAGAAGGGAAGAGTAGAAACATCTAGCAATTACAGTGCAGACCCCACCTCTGAGGCATGAACCTTCAGTTCCTTGTTTTACTATGGACATGGTGTCTGCATTCCTCAAACTCAGTGTCTGTATTCCTCATTTCTAAAAATGGAAAAACAGCATTCCTCTGTCACAGAGGGATGCTGTGAGACTGAATACATTAAAAACTGAGAGGTACTCAAATAGCATTGGGGACTAAATAAGGATCTGAGATTGACAGATTGATGTGCTATGTAAGGTGTGTATGACAGAATGGTAGATGAGAAGAATTCATTTGTGAGCAATCCTTCATGGATATTTTATACAGCACTAACTACCTAGAAGTCCAGTTCCGATCCCCGAGTACATAGGCTGAGTAATGATTTGTGTTGCTGTATTTTAAGTCATGCTAAGAATTTTAGCATATAGGAACTAAGGGTGCATAAAGAGTCACTGGTTTTTGCTATAGCCAAATTACATCAAGTTTAATTATTGCCTTATCAAAACTAAGACTGAGATAAGGTATCGAGACAAAAATATTTTACCTTAAATTATTACCTTACGAAAACTAAGTCTGAGATAAGATATTAAGATTAAAATATTTTACTTTTTTAAACTGTCTTGTTTCTACAGTGGGGAAGGTACAGTTTATTCAATTGCTGAGCAACTTAAAGTTAAACTTTGCATCTACACTAGATATTGCTTACCTGCATGTCAGCAAATAGGCAAATCCACAACTGCTATAAAAAGGGAAAGCCCCAACGCTCACTGGTTGCAGGTGCCTTTGCCACTGTTGTTTTTGGTGCCTGCTCAAGTAGTCCAATACTTTTTGAAAAAGAGGTAAGCAATTTCAAGTGCAGACACGAAAGGGTTAAACAGAAACAGAAATGCACCCAGAATGGGGAAAGAAGACATTTATATAATTTCTGACTTTTCACACATTTCACACTTATAGAATTTGAAAACACCTTCATTTTTCAAACAGCAAATTTGCAGATCATTAGCCGGTAATGTGCACTACTGCCTTTGGGTCTTTTGAAAACAAAAATGAAAAATGATTTAATTAAGCCTGGTCTACTGGTTGCAGCACATACCAGAGATCCAAGTTTGATTACTGATTCCAGTGCTTGTGCTGGCAAGGTTTGGACCACAATACTGTGGCAGTGACATGTAGCAGCAGATGGGAGTAGGATTATTGAATACTTTCAAAATGAAACCTTCTAATCAACTCTGATGTTTGAGTGACACAATACAGAATACTTTCTGCGCATTTGATCCAACAAGCTGCTATGAAAGGCCTTTCTTCAGGAAACGTATAATACAAGAAATGGACATGGGAACTCTGAATTTCTTAATACAGAGACCATCCTGGGCATTTTAGAAAGCACTGGATGCTATTTGTGTAGCATGGATTCTACGGTTATATGACAGTTGTTTTTCATTGTGTATAGTCCAGTTTCCCTAATATTCCAGCTTCACCATTCATTCAGTTTGGTATTTGTTTTATTGTGTCCCTAGTTATTCATTCGTAGATTTTTATTGAGTAAAAACTACCATACTGCAAAAGGTGAAAGGTTTGATGGACAAGTTAGCAGAACTCTAGACAGCTAAGGTGGCTTTTTGGTTTGCCTCTCTCTTTCCTGCTACTCATACCTAAATACAGATAGCTTGAAGTTTGTGAACTCCTGAGTTCTGCATATGCACCAAGTGCTAGAGTTCCAATGCAGAAGAGCAGGTTCACAAAACGCAGGTCATCTGATACTGCTCCTCCAACGAGGGACAGTGAAATGCAGGGCCTCAGCAGGCAGGGTTTCTACCAACCAAGCAGACATCCCAGCAGCCTTCAGTGTCTACTGATCATAAAAATTTAAATTTGCCCTGTCTCTCCACGACTCTCGGAAGCAGTAAAAGTCTAATTACTTCCTGCATTCTTCTATTGGCACAGAAAGGAGAGCAAAACTGTCACTTGTATGCCAGAGAAAATGAATCCCAGTCCTATAAATTACAGAGATTTATTAGTGTTGTAAATGTGTTTCTTCTCCTCTAGTTTGACTGCTGTGTTCTTACAGTCCTTTCTGTCTTTCCTACAACTGTCAATGTGGGAGACAGGCTTTCTCTGACATGGACAGTTTTTCTCCAAAGACTGAGATCTCTACTCTCTTCTGATTCTAGGTACTAAACTGCTTTCTGATAGCAACCACTCTCTGCTGAATTTCAGCAAACTGAGAAGTCTCCGTTAAGTGTGTCTAAGCAGAGAAGGACTCAACAAATGTTAAGCCATTAGCATCTGTCTCGGCAATTATACAGCTATTTAGGAGAGCCATTAAGGTCCACTGGATGAATAACCCAGGTTTTAAATGGTTTCTTAAAACATACTGTTAAAGCAAGACAGAGTAACTTTTACAATAGCTAATTCAATATTACAGGTCTTGGAGAACACACAAGAATGTCCCTTGCAATATTTTGTCACGAACTGATGTAAAAAATGACTTGGCCTCATAGAGCTAAGCAGACCTGAATTAACATACTTAGCTCTGAATAATATGAGAGCTTTCAAAGCAGATTTTCAATGAGGTTCTTCTTTCAAATCTTGGGCCAACTGGTGTGCTTTCATTCGTATGCTTAACATACACATTCAGTAGAGGATTTTAAATCAGACGTATAAATTTGTGGGTTTATTTGCAAAGTCTCTGTTCAGTTTTTGGGTAAGAAGCTAAATGCTCATATTTGCCTTCCTTCATCTTTTGTGGTAAGAATGCACATTCCTATTTCAGTAAAACAGTTAACATTCCGTGTGATGAAAAATTTCTTAATTAAAAGCCTTGCAGTTTACAAATTAAGCTTCATCTTAGTATCTGGAAAAAAAAACAAACCACAACAAACCAGATACTAACAGATAAAAAAAAAAACAAACCACAAACAAACCAGATACTAACAGAGAAGCAAGTAGCAATGCTATCAGCCTTATATGGTAATTTAGTTTACTCATTGACCATAAAATATACCAAGTATGTGTTTAAGGTTCAGAATTTTGAAGCACATCTACTTGAAGGGATGAGACTGCTCAGGAGAAAGAGCCTCTTGTTACCATTTTCATAGCTCTGAAAAAATATAAAATCTGCGTAGTTTATATGATTAACAGACATAATTCATAAAGAGAATAATATACTTGACATTTCAGACTTTCAATTTTACTTGGTAAAAGCACTTTCTAAGAGTCAGCACAAGCAGCTAGGCATCTTTATACGCTTGTAGAAAACAGAAGGGATCAGATTCCTTTTGGTGACATCAGTTTAGCTCCTCTGAATTCACTGGTGCTGCACAGAGCCTCACCAACTGCAAATATTGCCTGCTGCTCTAGGGCTACCTCTCTTCCACAGAGAGGTGGGGTAGTCTTGCATTTATTTGTATTTGTTCATGGCAACGTCAATGCAGAAGGTTTTGTATTCAGGGAAATTCAGTTGCTTAAGATACACCTTCTAAGAATTTTCTGTATTTTTCCTTTTATGAACACATTTTATATGTTTATCAAACTAAGATCAGTCAGTGAAAAAAGAAACATCTTTGTACTTGGTGAAATACATAGGGTTAGAAAAACATGCAAAAAGGTGTACAGAGAAACTTTAAAAGAGTGTTAGCTTAAATAGTATGGACAAAATTCAGTCAAAAGGTGGGATGCAACATATCAAAAGTCCATTTCAAGAAAACAAAAAACCCTCCTCCTTAAATATTGTTACTGTTTTGTATCAAAACGGAGAACTTAACAACATTCTTTCTTTTAAAAAATTAAAAATATATATATGTATAACAACAAGCAAGAAGACAAAACACATCAAAAAAGGGAATTAAAAAAAACTCTTCAAAAGAAGACAAGAAGTCAAAAAAAGAGGGGAGAAAAAAGATTTTCAGGGATCCTTGTCATGCAAATCAGTTTGGCTGCAAAAAAATACCTTCATCTTCAGCACCGTCATTATCACCTAAATCATCTGTCTGTTTCTTTGTAAGGGGACCTAGGATTGAGAACGGAGAAAATGGAGGAAAAAAGACAATTCAAGAATATACAAGACTGAGGAAAAAAAACAGTGAATATTAAATTCCCATGGACGTTTCAAGAAAAACATTTGCAGGGAGGGAAATCTTAGTTTATAACAACCAATTTTTCATTACATTTTTCAAACATTATGGCAAAACCTTCCCTAGGGGGTATGGCTATTAGAAACATCTAGCACAGGAACTAAAGCGTGCCCAGTGCTTTATTGCTTTTAAATGAAGAATCAAAGCTTGTTTACTAAAAGCATACCCTCCATAAACTATATTTATCCACTTAATTTAATTGTTTTTTGTTGTTATTAGGAATAGTGGAGACAAGAACTGCCAAATTATCTCTTGCATTTGATGCAATAAGGTGGCTAATAAATGTCTTGACAGTTGGTTAAAACAATATTTCTGTGAAATGCTAATTCACATTTCTAAGTTCAACCATTTAAGCTCATGCTTTATAAAGATAAGCATGAGTTTGGCTTTCTTTTCTTCTTTTTTTTTTGGACACACTCATTACATTCCTTTTAAAATAAAACTGTAGATTCCCTTGAAACCTTTGACTACCTGCTGGGATATTTGTAAAGAAACATGAAAAATCCATATGTAAACTAGAAAGAAGAATGAAATCCTAGACCAGCTGAATACAATTATTTTTGCCATTGATTTCAATGGGGTCAGAGTTTCGTGCACAGTATACAAAAGTTGCATTGAATATGGAATCGAAGTTTTAGCTTGGGCAAGACACACAATATCATAATTCCTTATTTATATAAATGGATGGCCAGACAAAATTCTTTCATGCCCAGCACCTGTATTATTAACAAGTGTTAACAGATTCATCATATTTTCCAATTTCTTTACTGAGTAATAAAAACATACACCAGAAGGAAAGTCAAAGGCCATTCTGAAAATATTTCCATGTCATATATTTTACACACTTACGCACAAACAAAAGACAGTTGGAACCCAGCATTATCTTTCCTTTTTTTTTCAGAGCTCTCATTTCCATGACATTCTGTAATTTGCATGCAAAAAAGCAATCAGTACGAACACAGGACTAAGTAACAAAAAAAAGAAAAAGCAGCCAAGCACAGAGTAGAAAACAAGAACTTTCTCATGCATAAAATAGCAATAGACAAAAACAACAGAAAAGAGATGAACAGTATGTGTTGATATTTGCAGTAGATGTAGGCAAGAGACATGCGTTAACTCTAAGCACTATGGAGTATTAAAACATTTGTATTTAAAAAGCTCTCTCTAGCTCTGTTATTTTACAGGATATTAGTCATTCAGCATTAAACCTGTCATTTATAGGCAAAATACCATGTATTTGAGTGATGCATTTTAAAAAAGAAAAATTCATAAAATGTTTGTACCAGGTGCATGGATTTGAGAAACAGAAACAACCCATAAAGTACCACGAGATTTTAACTGTGAATATAGGGACTGGACTACATTACTGAAAACCAAAGCAGAATACCTTAATTACTGCATCAGTTGGGAGTATAGTTTTAAACTCATTCTAAATACAGAAGAAATTCTAAATAGAATTATACATCATAAATTAAACACGAGCATTTTTATAGTGACACCTGCAACAATCACTCTGTTTAGTACAGCGCCTTGGTGATGCAATAGTTTCTCCTAATACAAGCCTTGAATATAATCTTTACAATATACAGTACCTAGATAATGTGACCCTATCCAAATGCATACATTCAAATGTCTTGCTGCCTATCATTCTCATACCATAGCAACTCTACTTCTAAAAGAATAAACCTAGAAAAGTAAAAGACATATGCAAAGAATAACAATAATTCCATGGTGGGTTTTCAGCATGGTGAACAGGTACAATGATCTTAAGAATTTTAAGAGCTACACACTTAACAGAGCAATGCACTTAACAATGGGGAGCCAGACACAGCCAAAGATACATATATGTATATGTACACATTTTTAATGCCTTCTTGTTATCTTTTAAAATTTTAAAAGTCTCCAGAAAGGAGCAAAGTAGCATCTGGAAAGGCAAACAGCACACCTTTCTTCACATAACTTGCACAGAGAGGGGCGATTTCTTTTCTGGATGAAACCAAGACAATGAATGTTACAGGTTTTTTTAATAGCTGGCCTTTGCAAGGTATTTTGTGTAGATTATGGTTCCAGATCTCAACAGCAGTTACACAGCGCATCAAACATCTCAACGCAAACGACTGATCTCATACCATCTCTGATTTTACAACGTGGTGAAGCATAACCACGGCTAGCTATTAAAAATAACCTGGGTAATTTTAGTATTTCTACAGTTATTAAACAATTCTATGATTCTAAGGAAGATAGTCTAGTTTGGAAAAGACCTTTAAGATCATCAAGTCCAACTGTTAACCTAGTACTGCCACCTCCACCACTAAAGCATGTCCCTAAGCACCACATCTACATGTCTTTTAAGTACCTCCAGGGATGGCAACTCAACCAGTTCCCTGGGTAGCCTGTTCCAGTCCTGACAATTCCTTTTGCAAAGGGGCTGACCTGTTTTTAAGTTGTCTAGATTAAACATGCTTTCTAATACAGCTACGTATCTATTTCACAATACAGGGGCTCTGCTTGCCACATCCCCTGAGCAGGACGACTCATCCCTGATGGAGACATGTGGCAGACCCACCAGGCACCACTAACAGTATTCTGTTAAGAAAGAGGCAAGACATGATTTCTGCCACAAGTTCATTCCAGTCTGCAAATATAATGGACCACACTCATTATATCTCAGCAACAGCTAGCTTAAAGAAATATAGACCAAAATGCTTCAGACAGATTTTCTACTTCCTGGAGTTACAACGTTATCTGAGGTCTAGAAACCAAAGCAGAGTTTGGTCCTCATGCACCAGGCATGAAACTACTCAACTATTGTCTGTACTTTACCCATACATACCGGGATGCTGTGAAACTTAATTTATGTTTGTAAATTGTTCTGCAATCCCTAAAAGAAACATCAGCTCAAGACCCATTGTGCACACGGCTGTCTAAAATGGGAAACAGCAACATCAACTGGTTCAATTTGAATCCTCAAAGAGGAAGCAGAGCTCTGAGCTTGACTGTTTATGTTCGCTGTTGCCCATTTCACATATGGCTGCTGAACAAATTTTCTGAAATCATGAGTAGTATTAAGAGAAGTTCTGGATTATACTTCCACCTGTTTCAGCAGTAATTCTCATTCTAAAATCAGTAAGAAATGGCTTCCGCTTCTGATTCTCCAGATAATAGACTACATTAAGTAACAGCATCGCTGTGTCTGTATGATCATAAAGACTAACATCCTGGGTCCTTTCACAAGAAAAGATGCTGAAATCACTATCAGATAAACAAAATAAAATCTTATGGAAACATCCTACAAAATGTAACAGCAATAGCCTTTTTAAGTAAAAAAAAAAAAAATCAGGACTGAAATTGCTTAGTAGGTGTAAAATTTTCAGTTATTTTCTGCAGGTTTGAATTCTACAGAAAGTTTATGATTTTGTAAGTTAAACGTATCCCTCAACTAGACTTATTTCTTTAGCCTTGACTGTTTATTCAATATATGATTCTTTAGGGTTCTTCCATCTTTTTAATAAGCTTTTCAGGTAACAAACGAATTTTAAAAATACTGATACTAGGACACAATGGACTAGGAGTCAATGACACAAAAGAAAAGTACAGAATTTACAGAATGATGATTGCCAAAAGTCTTTTGTCCACAATTACTTCCCACTGTTGTTCCACTGCAGCTTCTCTTCTCCTTTCACGAAGGCCCACTTACTCTTCCTCCTCGAGCATTTCACTTAGAAAAATGAGCATCCATCACAAAAAGACTATTTTACTATCTTTAAGATATAAGCCTTTAAATATATACACTGCCTTATTCTCCTGGCCTAAAGTTTAGCTAAAGTTTATGTAATAAATATTAAATATCAACAAAGTAGTCAGGTACCATAAATAATGAGGGGAAAAGAGAATACTAAAGCCTCTAAAATGCTGATGCAAAGATGATTTACTTATCAAGAAGCTCTCTAAGGTTTAGTCTCATCTAGTCTCATGTTGCTGCACACCCACAACTCCCATTAATGCTAATGGGAAAGTAGACCCCTAAGTCAGTTTAAAAAGGGGAAGAAGCGATTATTGCATTTTACATCTCCTAAAGGCAATGTATAGTCTTGCTACAAAAGCCAAAGGAATGCTATGTGCAGGAGGAACTCCTAAAGAACTCTCTACTCATTTGATTTAAAAATAGTTCTTACATTATTTAAAATATTATTCAAATATTTATTCTATTTGTATTGCAATCAATGCTGAGGAAGTAATATGATGCATTTTAAAGTCTCGATAGCTGACTACTGTACACTTGCAGATGGTTCTCCTTTGCTCAAAAGAGGAGAAATAACATACCTCCTATCCAGTTAGCTGAAGAGTAATTATGCGCTCAGAAATAATTAAAGTCCAGCCACATTAATACTGGTTTTTACAATTCTCTTTGATGAAGGACTAAGGTACTTTAGCTCCCAAATACATTAAAGCTGATTATAAATTCTCTCTTTATGGTCTTGATTCGGCAGAAATTATCTGTGGCCTTTTGGACTGCATGTGTGTGGGAGGCATGGAAGCTGTGGATGTCATTAGCTTTTTGGCCTAGGAAAGCTATTCATCATAAAAAAGTCGTGCTGTAAGTTGACATCATTTTGTAAAACAACAGTACAAATCCTCTAAACTTAATAAATCTGTGCTTATGTATACAGCCATTGTTCAAGCCAAAATGTTCTCCTTCAGTAATGAGAAAAGTGGGAAAGCGAAAAAGGACCTATTACATTAGGTTAAGTAGACTCCACAGATCTAGCAATTTAGAAATCACCATAGTAATAATCATTCTTTGAGTTAAGGTGTCTGTTCAATAAAAAGGGGAAGAGATGAGATTAAGGCTGACTGCTGAAATAATACAGATACTGGAACAATTCACTAAGTGACTTGCAACACCATGGAACCTGGTAGTGCACATTAAATACTATTATATATTTATCTCTAAACTTAGTAAGTGCCTTCATCCATCCATCACTATTTCTTCATTAGCTCATTTTTTAATTGAGCATTGAAGACCTGTGAAGTTACTTCACTTTTTTAGGCCCTACCCTCAGATCCAAATATAAAATAACCAAACCTTTGTTATTTCAACTATCATTTTTATGCAACACACTAACTAAAAAAAAAAAACTGGGCTGAATTATCACAGTCTAGCAGATGTTAGCTGAGGCACAGTAACATGTTGTATCTATCTCCTGTTTCCAATTTAAAAGAAATTAATGATGAGTTATAATTAACAATCTTCAGACCTCAACATTTTCAGTGAAGGGTATTCAAAAATCAAATTCTTATATGTTGAAATTAAAACATAACTATACAATATTTTTTCTTATAGATGTAATGAAAAATTGGAAAGATACAGCATAATAGTCATCTGATGAATAGTTTTATAAAATCAACTTCCTTCATTTGAAAATTAGAAATCTCTCAACAAAAATAAAAGAACTAGAATTCCTTACAGAAAAGAGATTTGGAAGGTACAAATGGCAACTAGATCTTGAGACACACTTAACTGAAAAAAATCTCTTTCTATGATCATACTTTGTTGCAATAGATAAAACGATCTACTTCATATTTTCCCTTATTACTGTCTTGCTTTCACCACATGC
>NW_009633069.1:29497-31466 GCF_000690535.1 Cariama cristata | reverse complement strand
GCTTCTCTTCTTCTTTTTTACCCCCCCCCCCCCCCCCAAATTCCTTTTATTTTCATCTTGTACTTATTTGTAGTATTTGTACTTGTCAGCAGGGCAAAGCCCTGGTCGACTTTGCTTTTTGATGGTAACATTTGCACTCATGTTTTAACAACAAATGACGGCACAAACCTCAGTCATTTCACATCTTACTACCTGATTTGTGATGACAATCAAGTACTGTAATTAGAAATGCAAGTAACTCAAATTTGCATCTGCAAGTGAATGACAGGTGCAAATTGAACCCACAAAAGGGTTGCCAACTTTCTTTGAAAATTTACATGTATAAATGCTTTGTCACTAAAGAAGCTATTCTGGCACTTCAAGACTAACTCCTGCTGTGTCTTTTATAACAGCATATTGCTAAGTGTCACACAGAAAGAATGTCTAATCCCAAACCTTTTTATTCACAAGATTAATCACACTGGCTGGATCTTGATTTCCCTTAAATCTGAAAGAGTTTCATTACTGAACACTAGATTTGTGTGAATTTAAATGAGATTAAAATCTGGGAGTGTAGGTCATGCTTCACTCCTCTGCTTCCCATTTTAGGTGCAGCCTGAAATTCTATGTATTCTCAGACATGAAGGCACTTTATGTTCACATGTCCTGTGCAGAGCAGCCCAAGTGAACCTTCATTTCAGGCTCTCTTTTAAATCCCGTTCCCTTTGCAATAGGCCACTCTATAAATCCAATTCTCCTTCTAGAGGCTTTTGGTTACGTGACGTGCCTGACACGGAGCCAAGCAGCATTACTAGAGAAGTAGGCAGCGTAAGTCCAGATCCCTGGGTGAGCCATGGCCCTCTTGGCCTCACCCACACAGCAGACCCGTTCAGCCCTGAAGATGCCCGCAGCATGCAGGCCTTATCCTTCTGGCTGCCTGCCTGTGCTGGGCACCCTCACAGTGCCCTGCCAGATGGTATTTTGGATGGGTAAAGCTCTGCTCCAGCTTGCCCCTGCACAGCAGTGCAGATACTGTGGTACCACTCAGGTGAATGAGATTTGCCAGGACAGGTTCAAAGACAGCACAGGTACTTTTTTCCTAACTTTCCATAAAATACAAAGCTAATATCCTAGGTGAGCTGCCTGTTAACCCTTACAGGGTTGCAATGAAAACATAGCTCATGCATGGAGTATACTTAGTACAAGGAGGAAGCAGTTCAGTGGAAGAGTCAACAACCTGGTAGTTATTCTACACATCATAGTTTCTGAACCTCTCTGACTTCTGTTCTAGCCAATTGGAAAAACAATGCATTGGAGAGGGGAGAGAGGAGTGAAAGTAATTAATTTCTTTTCTTTCCAGTGAAAGTAAGGAAAGGAACAGGCACTTACGGTAAAGCAGTGGCTGTCCTACCCATTGGAATGATACATGAGGAAAAGGATGCTTCAAATGGACCAAGACTCCGCTGGCCAAAGTTGACACAGAAAAACAAAGCCCATGCACTTAACCAGGAACACTACAGTTGGAGTACAAAGCTCCAGAGGTGAGGGATGGGCAAGTAACAGACAGACAAAATGAAATTTGTAAGCTGTTATACAGCCGTTACCATCAGCACTTACTACTCCAGTGCCACCTCACTTGCTTATATCACAAGTTCATGCAGCTTTTAACATTTTACTTGCATTAATAATTCATGTTGTTTTACAGATACTCATATTCCAGGGTGACACACTGCTATAATGAATTGAATACAACATTACACAGCTGTGCCACCACCTGAGCTTCAAGATCATGAATCAATTCTCTCTCTCTACAGGTAATGACTACAATCCAGATCCTAATGAATACTGATGCACATGCTTAACTTTAAGCCTCTGAGTAAGTTCTCTGAAGTCAACAGGCTAAATCTCCTAATAATATAAAGATAGATCCACTACCATTAACAGAACTGCTCCTATTTGCATCTGGGCCAGGAGGTCAACTCAGGAGTAA
>NW_009633069.1:5484-29466 GCF_000690535.1 Cariama cristata | reverse complement strand
AGGAATGAGCATCCCAAATTTCTAACTTCCCTCAGTTATTCTGTGGATAAATCCAATCAACAAATAGATTTTCAATCTCTTGAACATACTACCAAAGCTCTGTGATGAAATTAAATTTTCTTTTGTGTAAATGCATTGCTTTTTAGTCTATGTACATATAAATAAAATTCTACATTCATTTTCTACAGCTTTCATAATCAAATTGCTTCCTAGCATTCTCCACTACCTCTTGACTTAAGTACCAAAATATAATTAAAACCATACTTCAAAAAAAATCTTATTTTGCTTTTTATTTCATTGTCCCCTTCTGTTCTCAGCCCAAAACAACAACTGGATGAATAACCTTTGTAATCTTGCCCCAAATATCTCTCTCTGGAAAGAAACTAGCCTAGAGCAGCACTCTCAGCAGGTGAGATAGCTTTGGGATTCTTGCGCAAGTAATTACCTTTGCTAGGGACAGACACTGTCAGTCTGTATTCTGCTGTAAAAGCCTTATCCCCAACTAATTCTATTATGTTCTAATTCTAAATGGTGTTACAGCAGCTATATAGTTTTGTTTACGGCACAGCTGAGCATACAGTTCAGCTCTCTTGAGACCCAGTTTCATAACCCAAATAGCAGAGCAAAATGATCTTCATGTAACCATGTAATTGAACATTGCCGAGAAAATCAAGTTAATTGTGCATAATATTTTCATATAGAGTTCGGAGTTCTCCCACCCCTCTCCCCAACGTACTTCCTGTCATCTGGTTTTAAGCCACATACTTTCAGCTGTATATAATTCACTGTACCACTGGAACCTGTGCAGTAGTTTACCATCTAGAAATCCACGCTCTCGCATACTATAGAGATCATAAATAACGTGCAAGTTTATTTTCTCAATTTTCTGAATGATCCGCTATCAATAAAACTTAATTCTCCAGCTACCTCACACAGCTGAAGTTCTTCAGAAAAGTGGTGAAGGGGAGGAGAACATTTTGGGCTGTATATAGCTGACTGCAATCCAACCATCTCCTCACAAACACTCATCAGACAGACCAGCAGGGAGTCTACAGGCAAAGCACCTTGTTGATCAACTTTTTGTTTCCCTCATGTTAACTCCAAATCACTGCATTTCTTGCCGTGTTCTGAGTGGTGCAAAGAAAATCTGATTCTATAGTGAGCAACCAAGGTAGATATCATGTATGCAGAGTCATTCACAGTAGGCTAAATTAGACTGAACTGCACCCTCCATCATTAATTGTAAAGGCTTGTCTTCAGCATTAGCCAGAATTTCCCAATCATCTAATGCTGATGCTGGTACCCAAGTCACAGAGTTTCCTTGTCCTTCCTATATATCCAGGTTTGTCTCTTGTGATCTCAAGGGCAGAGATAGCATTTCTGATACTTTACATCTATCTGCATGTACAGTCATATTTAAATGTTTTAAAACATTCACACAACAAAGTTTCTTCCTGGAAGGTAAAGGTGGATGATTTTCTTTTAGTTATATATGGCTATATAAATATACATGTACACACAGATATACAGGCAGGTTCTCCTATATGCCTTTTTAACACAGAGAGAGTCTTCCTACAGGTTTGAAGCTCTGAACATTACTGAAATATAAATAGAATACATTAAAAAAATTAATGAATACTGATACTAATAACCTGGTATTCAGAACTACAGTCTTTCCATTAACATGGATCTTAAAAAGAATAAAGATACTTCAAGCCAAATGTTTCTCCACTATTCAAAGCATCCTTAAAAGACTATTTAATTGTGACTGTGGTCACCAGCTTTTAGAAATATAATTATATCTGTTCTCATTACCACACCTTTTGACAGAATCAAAGAGCATAGCTCTGAGAAACAGTGATGGGAGAACTGAGTGGGCACCATTAATGTAAAAGGCTGCCAGAAGAAAAGTGCCTGGTCTTACTTATTTTCTTGTATTTACATACTGTATTTTTAGAAGAGCATAATTTTAGGCAGGAAAACTCAAAACATCTCAGCAATGGAGCAGTCACAAAACAAGAACAGCACAGGCAGCACTTGAAGATTAGGGGGATCAAATACTTGTCATAAGAAAAATCATTTTCATTTTGACATGTTTTCAGTACTAGCATGGTACTTGTTTTGAAACTACAGTTGACTTGCTCTGCATGTTATATTAAGGATTCCCAAACGGATAGATAAAATCCTTATACTGAGTGGAGCATGAAAGGAAATCAGCACATCAATTCTAACCTAGCAGAACTTACAGACAGGCAGTGATACTTGGGACCACATATTTACATAGCTACTATCGACTCCTATATGGACAGAAGGCTCGAAACCCTTCTAATAGAAACTTTGCCTTCATGCTTACTATTTAATAATTGAATACCTTAACACAGAAGCTGGTGAACAGTAAATGATCATCAAAATAAAAGAGATTTACAAAATGTCAAGTCTAGGACTACAATATATTATTTTTTAAGAAGCATAGCAAATTTAAGAGCAAAATGTCAGAGTAGCCCATGCTTCCATTTTCACAACAGCCATTTAGGTGAGATTTGATGAGTTTGGGACAATATGACATTTCTAATTCTTTATCTGCTGACAATAACTCTGCTCTCTGGAGGAAAGCAACCAAATGCACAGCAGATAAAAGCGTAACATTTCTCAGCATTGGACAAAAGGTACTCTCACTTCTATTTTTATTTATTTTTGTTCTCAGAAGTCTACTTGCTTAGGATCACAGTATGGGCACAGTTACAGGGTTTTTATACTGAGCTATGTTTCTCTTTTTCAAAGCTAACCCTAGTGGGGTAAAAGGTACTTTCTTTTCCCTAACAAATACAGAGAATTTACATAAACATTATGAACTACTAAATTATAATGATGGTCCAAGGTTTCATGCATGGGTCTTTTTGATAACAAAATCAGTAGCTAAATTAAATATGGCATTTTGTAACAACTACACATGTAACATTTAGTTGCTTTATAAACACTTTAACTCTTTAGTGATAATTATTAAGTTTGGTTTGTTTAAGAGTAGTCCCTGATATGATTTGAATATCTTCTGTTTAGAAAGTAAACAAATCTATGAGGAATATTTTTGAGAATGTTTGAGCAAATAGTCCTTATGACCCTTTCGCAAGTCAACCCAAGTTAGTGAAAAAATATCACAGTAATCCAAGCTCCATCCTTGCTACAGCAAGTATAGCAAACTGCTGGCACCCGAACAATGCTTTAGACTAACTAACTACCAAACAAACTGGGGAAAGCAAAAGTTACTCCTGTAACAGACAGCTAATAGCCTGTTCCTATGGGGCAGCAAAGACTGCTTTTCCTTATGGATCTAACAGTACAGATAATCTCAGTCCTTGTTTTCACTTCAGCATCAGTAATGAGTAGTTTCCACAGTAGGCAGCAAAATTTTAAATTTATAATTTTCCTTTAAGATTTTGGCTCATTAGCATTGTGGATTCAATAAAGAGTTTCCACAGTAGGCAGCAAAATTTTAAACTTATAATTTTCCTTTAAGATTTTAGCTCATTAGCATTGTGGATTCAATAAAATTTTGGTCATGTTAGACAGATTCATTCCAGCTCTTCAGCTATTGGATTATTAACTGAACTGTAAATACAGGGTATATAATATCGACAAATGGGAACAATCTAATCCACTTCAATAGATTCTGAGAGTTTTTAACTCATGCCTTCAGATACAGAGATGTACTAAACATACATTAACTTTGTGATTTAGATGTAAGAGAAAGTTATAGAAATGTATGTGGGCATAGAAGACTTCTACAGTCTTTGCTAAATCAAGAGTTAAAAATAATTTTCTTTCTCCTGGGATTTCCTGTTTACAATTTGGGTATATCTGATGGAGAAAGAATATATACAAACATAATAGTTTGAAAGCAAAAGAAAAGGAACTTATTACTGATAGCAACTTCCTAAAAACAAATAATAAATTGTGTTTTCTTTTATTGGTGAAATCTGGTTTCCAGGAAACCATACCAATCAGGATCACAGATCAACTCTATTCAGTAAGTCTTTTTATGTTAAAAGTGTTTGATAGAATAGTTCTAGTCTGTTATCACTGTTACGCAATCTTACCTTTTTTTGAAGTAACGATTACAGACATAATCAGACGTATATAGACGAAACACGAATGAACTGCTTCATTTAATAGAACAAATTTAATAGTCTTATATTGTCAGAAACTGCTAAAAAGCAGAGTTGATTTATGTTTCAATGTAAAGCAGTAGAAATAACTTTGCAATTAGAATTATCTGTAAATTAAAACTATTTATATATAAGGTTATGGGTTCACTGTGGTTTTGGACAAGGTTCCAAACATTTGTGTGCTGAGCTAGGCTGCGTCCTCAGTTTGGAACTGCTTTCTTTGAAGCTGCAGGACTCTTTCTTGGCCATGCTCCTTCCCTGCAAGTCTTTCAGTTTAACATCTAACTTCATCCCAACCCATTACATGATGTTATTATAAGAATAACTTCTGAGTTTTCAAGATTTCCAACAGGCTGTGAATTTTAGCAGGCTGCAGCCATTCATTGCAATAGGCTGTTTCCCAATAACAGCTGTATGATTGACATCAGTGCAAATCACACCTAAGCTGGCTTAGGTGACATACACAGAAGCTTAAGTTTCAGCAATGGGTGTAATTCTGTTGAAGAGCTGGGACTAATGCCACAATAACTAGCTTACAACTACTGAAAGAGCCTAACATATGTTGCAATCAAAACCACCATCCTTTGTTTTCTAAGTTGCCATTCTCTGGATAGCGCCTTTCACTGGTACCTCTGATGAACAAAGTAATTTATGCCAAATTGTGAGCAAGTCAGAATGCACCAGCATTTCACTAGTGTTTTAAGTTCTACAGTGGGATAGACAAATTCAAGGGAAAGCGCTATAACTTTATGAGTTACAAGATTTAAAGACAAAATGTTGCCCCCCTACCTGCGAGCTAAGTGTCTAAATAAGTGAGGATCAAGTTGATGATGGACTTTTCAATAAAAAAGGACCACATATATAATACAGCCAGTGTAGCCAACAGAATGATATCATACCCTAACGTAGACCCCCTACACCTGTAGGCACCATGAGCACTGGTGCACTCCTACACCATCTCTCCTCAAACTACAATGGGTGTTTAGGTGGTTGGCTCACACAGACAGCTATGGGGTGACTCCCCGCATGACAGTGTCTTAATCTGGAGCCAAATCCCACTCCCAGTTTCCAGAAATTAGAATTAGACAGACATGGGTGGTTAGGAGTACACATCCCTCACATGAAGTACAGTAAGATTTTTTTTATTTCATTTCTTGACACAATCAAGTGTGTCAGTTCATTGTTAATTTTTGCATGGAGTTCATTTCATGCAGACAGGAAGAACTGAATTTATAAACTCTCATTAAAGTGAACATACTGTGTAGCATTACACCTATACAACAGTCTGATAACTCTACTGTCTTGAGCAATTAGTGCACGTCATTGAAAGCACAGATGGGTGATTCAAATAAGTATGTGTCATATGCAAAATTTGCTGAACTTTTGAAGTCTTCCAACTAGTTGCATCTGTCATATCTATTATGTCAAATAATAAAACGCAGAGCCTATTTTGGGCTTCAAGCTTGAATGCAAGGTCCCTAATATCATCCCCTCCTATCATTCTTCAGAGCAAAAATTACATTACTGGGACCTATGAAAGCAGAACAAAATATCTGGAAAACGCTTTGATAGGAAGAAGTTTCATTTATGTCTGTCTTGTTACAACTACTTGCTCAGGCCAAAATAACCTGTAATTTTATACCCATCTACTAAAATTTCTCACTTGAAAAATGTTCTAATCTCCTTTCGCTAAAAATTTGCCCCAAAGTTTCATTTTAACTTTGAGTTTTAATTTTCTTAAAAAGAAAATGATATATTTAATGGACCACAGCTGTCTGGAAAGTACATATTTGATAGGCATACAGTACTAATTTGGAAAATGAGTATGATTTACTTGATGAGTCACAATGAATGTCTGTAAATATATATCCAAGTTCTTTAGCAGACACTAGTCTTCTATTACATAGAAATCATACTTAAACACATGAATATCTCCCCTGAGGAAGAATGAAGGCCAGAGCTAACAGCTCCCATATTTCTGTACCATTTTCATACTTTTGGTTGATAAGTCCAGAAATAAGATAACGTCAAAGAGTGCAAATATTGAATGCAATAGATTTTCCCAGTTTAGCTTATTTTGTAGAATAGAAATCCCATGGCATAGCAATGGACAGGCCCTGCTGTAGATGAAATAGCCGCTCTATTAGAGCCAGGCACCTCAGGCACTGGCCTGGCTATGAAAGATGGGAATGGTTCTGGCATCCTGCAGCACATTCCCGGCTGCTTCAGGCCCTGTAAACTTGTATTTGCCTGGTTATGCATCAGGAGAAAACATAGATACTGAGTCTTGGGAAGGAGGCAGGGTGGGCAGAATATGCAGGAAGTACACAGACACAATTACATCTGTCCCTTAGATAGTGAACACCACAGATTACTTAACAAATGGGTACTTGGTAGGACAATCCTGCTTATCAGGTTTCCCTCGCAACCTTATTTTGAGGAAAATTGTACGGAACAATTCTGGCAGTATCAAGAACCTTTGGATTTCCTAGATTTCAATGTGAGGAAGGAAAAGGAAGGCATTTTGCATCAAGTCATCCTTCATCTAACAAAGATATTTGAATAATCAGCACAGTGCATTGCCAAGAACATGGCATTTTAAACTCAAATCTGAAGACAGATCCATTGACAGCATTAATTTAAGATAACCAGGTGACTAACAGTGTTAGTGAACAGAAAAAGAAGTTGAAATTGTAATCAGAGGCAAATCTCAGCTCCTAGAAAGGCACTAGGCAGAACACTGAATACTAAGCCATAATGATCACATACTTGCTTCTAATATAAAATGCTGAAGTATTGAAAATTAAGATAGAGTATGTTTATTACTATCATAAGCCATCAAGCTGTTTTAAATCTGTTGATTTTTTTTTTCTTTAATTTATAAAGAAAACAAGCTTTTCAAAACAGTACAACTCGGGCTCAAAGAAGGCATTTCTTTGAACAGTTTCTCGTAGAAAGTAAAATAATGAAATGAAAATAACCTCATGTACCTAAGGATGGTACATGTTGTACAGATGGGAAATCGAGGCTATGGTAATAATGTGGCAAAACATTTAGATTTAAGCATTTGAGCAACTCTAAATACATGAGTAATTCCTGTGAGTTTCATCGGATTCATCCTGCTTACATGATCTTACAGGATCTTCAGAAGACATTTCAGAGAAGATAATTCAGAGAAGTCTCAAAATGTAATTTAAGAAAGATGATAGAAGGGAAAGGAGATTTTTTGTAGATAGTTGCCAGCTGATAGTTATTAATTATTTTAACAATGCTGGTGCTTTTCAGTTATGTTAATAATTATACAGTATGGTGCCTAGAGCTCTGTGTAGAACTCTGTGTAAAAAATAAATGTAAAGTTGTAAAATTACACCTTAACCATGCCTTTTTATGCTTAAGTATTTTGCAGAACTAGGGATTAAGCAACTGGATAGCAGCAGAATGCCAGGCAACCAAGAAAAAAAAAATTCAAAACAGCTAATTTAACTTTAGGACATACTAACAAATGTAAATGAATATTTTAAACTTTATAAAATAATTTCTCCTTCCTTCTTTCAGTGGTATGACAGTATAGTAAGCTCTTCCGGTATGTAAACTTGAGAATAAAATCACCATCACATTTAACACATTAAAAATTCCCACATCTACTAATAGTTAAGTTAGTCAAAGGTTAATCAGCATCTGTGAAAGGGAAACTGAAGTTACACTCCAGTAACGTTTAAAATCTATTCTTTTTAAAAAAACATTAAAAACTGCGTTAAGATGACTATTAGAAACATGCTGCAGATTGATTTGTTACTTGTTAATACTAATGACTGATATAGTCAAGAAGAACCGCAGAATTATTTTTTTTGTCTAGTGTTAAACCTGAAAACAAGGCAGGCTGCTAGCTGTTGTATTAAAATCCCTACATTATAACACAGTAACTAGATTATAAGGGTGAAGTATTTACAACTCTAGATCCATTTTAGTAAACCACAACTCCCTGATTATGTGAAATGTCTCCAAATGAATATAAATGCGGTCTTTTCTAAAAACGAAAAAGCCAGAAGGACAGAACAAGGCTCATATTACAAAAGCAAGTCGCAGTTATGCCCTACTTTACAAACCTAAGTGGAATTCACATGGTTCATAAGCCTTTGGTAACCTTTTCTGAAAGGATGAATTTCTGTTTTGCTGTGTTTTCTGAAACACACACCGATCCTAGGTCAACATTTTGCTATTAAAAATACATAGTTCACACAGCACTTAGGTGTCTGAGATCTTTCTAGAAATACTGCAGGCATTTGGCACATATCTAAAAAAGCATTTTTCAGAAGCACTTGCAGCATTTTATTTTTGGCAGAGTTAAAGGATAAAAGTAACTTTAGATGTAGGTTTCCCTGGGCTTTGGAGGATGAAAGGGATTAACGGAGGGTCACAAGAGGAGGATGGAAGAAGAAATGGAAATAAGAGGAGAGTGCTATTGGATGTAGCTTATCCTTTCCCTAGGCAGTGGTTAGAGGTGTCTATGAGAGGAAAAAGGATTGACTACTTCTTGCTGCATGCTTCCAACAGTTATTCCAACAGAAGGATGAGTATGGTCAAAATGGGATTTTCCTATTCTCTTTGTCAAGAGTAAGACTAAGGCTGTGATGGCCTTTATACAGAATTTGATTTAGTGTAAAACTCTTAGCTTCTTCAGGCAAAGAGTTACTGGTATGGCTGGGTAGGACTCTACATGCTCCTTGTTTTATTAGAGGATTTGGAATAAAGCTGAGAAACGTATACCATAAAGTTATAAGCTGCTTTTTTGGAAAGAATATATATTACAAAGAACATTATCAGTACTCCATGCATTGAAATACTGAACTGGATTTATGACAATTCAAATCATTGGAGACAAAGCCATGGCAACCACCTGTCAGGTACTTTGTATAGCAAAATGACTCTTCATCAAGTACATGTTGCTGTATTGTTATTTTTTAAAATGTCATTAGGATGAACAACATAGCCATAAGTGTAGGATTGAGTTTGGAATCCTTCCTATTATTTAAAAATAAGAATGGATGATGTTCCTAGGGACATCACCCATATAAGTCCTGGACTGGACAACCTCCCACTGCCAATACAGACCTTTGCACAAACAAAGCCAGTGGGTGATGCAAGTTACGCTGCTCTTCTACTGCACAGGCAAAGAAAAAATTCCACATTTGCCAGAGTATAACCCATCAGTCTATGAATATTTGATAGACTCTGCAAACAGTGCACACAGTACTGCAACAAACAAGGTTTTTTAAAAGCCTGCATTTAATTTCATTTATAATGGAAGGCCTTTTCTTAAAAATACTGTGCGTTATGTACTTTGTGAGTCATCGTTCTAAATTCTGAAACATAAATACATTGAAAACAATGCTGTAATTAACAACTTGTTATTAAATCTATGCATAATGTCAAAGGTGGAGAAAAAAAACTATGTAATTTCAAAAAAGTATACTATCAGGCATTTTCTAAAGGGTAGGAAGTTTAACATTACCTGGCAGGCCTCTGGGTCTGCTAAGCATATAATGAAATGGTACTAGAAGTAATGTGTACATTTCTGACTATCAGATTATAGGAAGTACAACGCAGAGATTCAAAATATACAACAGATGGCAGCTGAAATGAGTCAGGTTCTGTGAATGTAAGACATGATACAACTATGCTAAAATTAATTTCTAGACTTCAGGAAACAGGAAACTGAACAGATATGTAACAGAGACAAGAAAATAAACAGATATGCCAGTGAACTGTTTGAGATTAAATCTAACATACAGGCATTGTATCATATCAGTAAAAAAACAGGAGGACCTGCTGCAGAAGCAATATATCTAAAGAGTGAACCTAGGCTTAACATAAGGTGACTTAAGTATACTCCTCCCACAGCATGGTCAGAAACAGCAGCTTTGCGCAGCTTTTAAAGGCTGAGCAGAGGGAAAATAAAGTCAGAGGTTCAACTACTGTGCAAATTTAACATTAATTGCAATTTATACGGTTATATAGACTGAAGGTCTTCGGAGATCTGAGCTAGAACCAATTGGAGAAATTTTCAGAGGCACAGAAGGGAGTTAAGCACTCTCTTTTCACTGCCTTTTGACCCTTACCTCTTTCTGCCTTCAACATTTCTTGTGTTTATCATTGTTCTTATAACACTCATGTGTATCTGGCTATTTCTTATAAATGAATGAATTTACAATCACAACTCACCTGTGAAGTACAAATGTTTTTGCATTTCCATTCAGGAGAATGGAAAACAAGTGAGCGATGAAATGGTTTGCTTGAGGTCACATGCAAAGTGTGGCAGAAGCGGTCTAAAAATTTCTCATTTCATTGTGTATTCCTCTTCACCAAGCCTGTACACACTTTGAGCACTGATGTGAGATGCACGTTATCCACCATCTGTGTGATTTGCCAAAAAAAAAAAAAAACACCCCACCTTTAAGAAGGTTAATAGTATGCTGCTTATTTCTACACAATTTTGCAAAAAAGTGGGGATACTGTAGTCATTAGCAATCAGTTTTTAATACTTTTGTTTCCCGGAAAAGTGTACAACATCCTTTTTTCTACCTTACTCTATCAGTATCTTAAGGCAACTGCTATTACACAGTGCATTGTTTTCTTATTCCTGCCTCTGCTAAACCCTTTCTTTCAAGAAACACCAAGGAAGAGAATTATTTTTTCCCCAGTCATTTACACTGAGCTTCGACATTTTCTGCATTTTTTGTGACCTTGGGAAAAGTAACTTCATGATTAACACAGAAATACAAGACAAACCTCAGCAAGAAATGATAGTCTAAATGGTTTCTTATGAAGCCTCATAATTTAACCTCTCTATTATAAAAATTCTCAAAATAATATTAGGTTTTTGTTTGTTTGTTTTACATTCACTGCAGGAGAACGCCCTTTAAATTTTTTCTGATGTTAATTGCTCTCTTCATCTGTGTGGCTTCAATTCTATTATTCTTTTTACAATAGTGGAAATATTGAAAAGACTAAGTTTATTTTCTATTTCCCAAATGGGAAATTGTTAAAATATCGGAAAGGCAAACATCTAAATGCTACTTATACTGCTTCATCTCCCTTTAGAGTTCATAATAATGCTTTCCCACTTGGTTCTAGTCAGAGCTCCTCAGCACTGAGTAATGTCACTCTGTATGAATAAAACCAGTTATTGCACAATATGCCACAGATAACATCTGCTGCTGTGCATTGGGCAAGCATGACAGAGCTGTACCCTTAACATCCCTGTCCAGCCCTGTTCCGTAGGCCTAAGGCAGGTTTAACGAACGCACACCCAATGCTGACTTACGTACAAGGATAAATTAAATGCGTTCTTTCCGCTTTTTCACATTTGTCCCTTATATGATACATTTAACCATGCTATAGTACAGCAATATCCTACTTGGATCTGCAGACTCTTTGGCTAAGACAAAGTACAGCACATCTTTGACATTGGATGTGTCTTCCACTGGGGATCATATCATACATGTGTGATGGTCTTGTACACGTGGTCTCACAGGTCATTTCTCTCTTTCATTTTGAGGAGTCTGTGGCGGATCTGGTCTGCTAAAAACCATAACTTAAGCTTAATGGATCAGCTACACTGACAAAAATGTCTCTCTATGGAAAGCACAACTAGCTGAGAAACCCAGGCCCGCACCTGTATCGAAATGTGTACATGGCACAGCTCATACTACACAGGGATACTTCCCTCTCACTCAGAGTTGCCCTCGGTCTCCCACGCTTTGGTCCTGGCAGGCTCCCTGTATTAGTAATTGCATTCTTTTGGTAAGGCCTGAAATAAGAGAGCTTTTATTTTTCTCCTGCTAACTGGCTGAAGACTATTTTACAAGGCTTGCTGAGGAAAAGCTATTGTAATGTTTTCGTGTCACCACGTGCCACCACAGTGGAAAAAAAATACAGCAAACCCTTGAGCGTTACTGGAAACTATGTGGAAAAAGGGATTCATCCAAAAGCAATTAATGTATCCCCTTTATTTCCCATACTCTGCCAAGGCAAGGCAACCCTCTGTTACATGGGCCCAGATAACTCATTTCAAATACTGCAACTAACACTTACGCCTGCTAAGGGTAAAACCCATTTCAAGTGTGCAAAACTGTCTTTCTTCAAGATCCTGTCATGCAAATCACCTTGTATTCTTCCTACTCCTCTCTCTTCCTTCTACTTCCACTTTAACCTTTCCAAATTTCTGCTGATGTCTTTAAAACCACCTTACAATTTCTTTTTCTTTTTAATGCTTCAAGTAAAAGAAAAAACACATCTTCTCTTCAGTTTATAGAAAATTTTATTAAAAAGTGGGATTTCCTGTAGCTGCCTACCCATCCTTCCACTGTGGTTCTCCTTGCTTGTTTTTAATCTGAATATTGTTCTGGCTGCAGCAGACAGAATGCTCTTCTATTTATGGTCAATTACATTTTACTACTATGTCAATAGAGTGTTCTTTTTTCTTCACTTTCAGATCTTCATACCACATCAATCTAAATCTCACCAAACTTAGGATTTTGGTTCTGTATTTTGTTGTTTCCTGTCCTCTTTGGAAATCTCTGTAACTAATCTGTGTGCGCTACTCTCTCTTTTGAAGTCCCAGTCCTAAGCAGCATTATGCCACTATTGCAAGAGTATATGCAAGAACTGTCTGCAATGTTCCCTGAAAGGGTAAGTACAGACAGATAAGAAAAGGAGTCAAGATATTGGGAATTAAATCCAGGTCTTTATCATTGCAGTTCAGAACACTTTATCCTGGCAATTGACGATTAACTTGCAATTCATCATTACAGTTGGTAAATCATCTTCAAACAAAAGATCCCTGTGGGGATCCCAAAGCTGTATGGTCATTTTTTTTTATTTTTTTTTTTCAGTCTTATCCTTTAAGCTGATTTTGAAAGTCCTTTCCAAGGTTTTTGGAAAGTTAGGCCTATGCTTTGCATCTTTTGAGTGATTTTATATATCATTGGAAAGTATATGTATTTAGAGGTAGAAATAAGTGTTTGTTTTTAACTCCATCTGTTTTACTTCTGTTTTTCCTATAACTCCTGGTGATTTCATAGAATGTTTAGAATGGATTTTTATATCTTTGTCAGAAAGGGAGTGCTGAAGCTTTCATAGAGTCCAAAATGTTAATTGGTCACTAATACTGGTCAACTAAAAAAAGAAAACAGTCTAACTGTAAATTCCTACTCTCATTTGTTCTGCTTTCACTCTATTGAGTTTATAAAAGTCAGTTCTAATGAAGCTATTCTGAAAACAGTAAAAAAGAAAACTGGTTCTATACTTATTCAATTTTCTTTTATCCAGTCCATCATGATTACAGGATTTTTCTTCATCGCTGCATTAAAGGGGGATCTTGCCTGGATGTTCTCTGTAACCAATTCCCCATCCATACAACAAAACTCCTAACTCAGGCATGGGGTAACGAGAGCATTCCTGTTGATTCTTTTAGGTACAGTCTCACACTGCAGTGCTGCTTACTGTTAAATAAGTAAACAAGATGCTTTGCACTGAGACATGCTAAATTCTCAGGTAAAAATAATGCTCTCACAGCTATTCAATATTTCTCCACGGTCCCCAAAAGACAAATTCTCCTGTGCTGCTCTGTTAAAGAAGAGTAGACCATCTCAGCTTAGTGGGTCATTATGAACTGTGAAGGTGACATCTGACATCCTATAGACACAAATAAGTGCTGACAGCACCAGCACCGAGACAGAAAAGCAGAACATGTTCAAGGGTGGTTTTTCAATGTGGTTGCCAAAGCAGGAATTCACATAAAGAGCCAATCACAAACTATCTTCTGTTCAGAAGGCTCTTCTTCCAAGGCAGACCAGACTTCCAGAGGAAACAAATGCATGCCGCTTCCTTGCTGAAACAAAGAATTTCTAAATATCAGCTGGCTTGCTAGATTAGAAACCCCATAAACTTCCTTTTCAGTTGCTAAAATCATCACTAATTATTAGCAATTTAATGCTGTACAACACTTTGCAACTTCACAGACATGTTTCCAAGGCAGATATCTGAGAGTATGAGAAACAATGCAATTTTTGTGCAGTGAAAAAGTATTTATTCCATACGCTGGTTGTCGAGAATAGAAATATTTCATTTGTAGTTACTGTGGCTAGATATTCAGGTTCATTACATAAATTTTACTAGAGAAATCTTTTGTCTTTCCTGCTAGTATTACATTGCCCTGTCACACTCATTTTTATTCAGTTTGTTCTTTTTTCTCAGAACCTTCTATGAATTCCTCATCATGCGTTGTTTATAAAATACTTAAGAAATATATAACCTTATCTACAAAGACATATTTCCCTCTAGTATACTTTTCACATAAAGACCTGACCCATTGAGTATGAACCCCACAAGAAATTAACTAGAAACCACAATTAACTGGAAAAAAAAAAAGAAACAAGTAATCTAAAACAACATTTAGCAAGAAGCTCTAATAGCACCAAAAATCTAAAAAATTGTCAAGATGACAAGAAGCAAAAGCCTAAGATCTTATATACCAAAAGTCTCCCATACCATAGGACTCCCTGAGGCAATGTGTACCCACCAACCAAAGCTCAAGGTAACTTTCATTCCAAAATTATTACCTTGATGCCTGTGATCCCTTGGCTAAGGCATGGGTTTGTTTGGGGGTCTTCTTTGGTATGTGAATTAAAAGTTTCAACTAAGTCAAAATGCAGCCATTTAATTCCTTAGTCATATCAACAGCTAACAATGTACCATCCCTCTTTCTTTCTCTACATCGATTCCCCATAGAACAATTCAGTCAAATTCAAGGTCTTGCTGTTAGACTTCAAAACCCTCCAAGGAACTGATTTAAAATACCTGTGGGAGCTCCCCTCGTCACAACACTAACATCCCACGAGAGCAATGTTCCCCAGAAACTTTGAAACTGTCATCCTCAAAGATGACACTTATGATTATAGGAGACAGGGCTATTTCCACAGAGGACTTCAGCCTGGGTTCACACCAGAGGAGTTTACAGTCATCATAAACATAACAAAGTAAAATTCACTTCTATAGCTTAGTATTCTTACAGGTGGAAGAGAAGAAGTAAAGATAAAGGAGGGACACTATTAGAAGAATGAGAGCACAGAGAAATGAAATTTTAAAGTTATATAACACTAAATATTATATGGGATGTAACAATATTGCAGTTTATGTTGTTATTGCTTGGAAAACACAGTTTCTGCAGTGAAGATACATGAAAAGCCAAGAATACAGATAGGATCAGACTAAAAACACAAGTGTTTTTATAGGTTAAATTTATACTTCTGTTAAACAGAAGTTTTTAGACCTGATAATAGAAATCAGCAGGTGTTTTTCCTAACACAATCATCTGAGAAAGACACATCCCATTTACACTATATGGGTCACAGTTTGACTCATATTTTTCCCTCTGGTACTGGGACTAAGAAGGATCTAAAGCTGCTTGTCATCTTAAAGGTTGCCTTCTTTACAAATTAGCTGGCCACATAAGGAAAGGTTTATATAGTGGTGATATAACACACACAAGAACTGCACAATGTGAGGGGTTTGAAATGAACCCATGAAACAGGCCATTTCAGAGTTAAGCCTATCAGTCTATCTTCACCTTATCTCCGTGTGTCCGGCTATTGCAGTAATCTTGCACAAAATCATTCAAGGATATTTTGTCCCGTGTGTGCTGTAATGCTGACCTGGAGAAGGCATAATGCTGAATTAATAGATAAGCAAGAGCTTTAGCTTCCATTTTCATTGATTTTATGGACTTAAGTTAAAACCATTTAGTTATTTGAAGGCTCCTTTCTTCTTAATGTTATTTATTTAAATATGTCTCAAGGATATAGGCTTCTACATCATACAGGAACATGGCTCATTAACATGCAATATTACATTAATCAGTAGCATCGATTCTAGTTGCTTGTTATAATGATAACGTGCACCAAGACTATTATGATGGATGTTCCAGCAAAGAGGGACAAGTATTTCCCTCCTTGCTGAAATAGTCAACATGAGAATTTTATTGAAATAAAGTGCCAAAGATTTTTCTTGTGGGCCTTATATTCATATGAATAGCACTACCAAAACCCACAAGAGCAGCAGATTCAGGACTGAGCCATTAACAGGATGCAGGATTGTAACACACACGCGTCTACAGTTAAGTAAAAAAGTCATCTTCACTCTTTTAAATTTAAAAGACAAAAAGATAGTGATCTGATTTATGATAAATTGTTTTTCAAAACCTTGTTTCCTATTTCAAATTAAGACACACTAAGGCTTCTGTCTAAAAGTTGTCATCTGTTTTGTCTCAGAGTGCTTGCAAAATCATGCAAAAACGTGCTCCACACAAACCTGCAAAGTCAAGTATTCCATACACTAGAACTGCAATGCATAACTCAAAGGTGGTATCATATTGGGAACGCTGCTATCCCAAAAGTAGGTGAAAACTGCACAAAGGTGAAGTTATATTTATTTAACTTGTTTCACTTCCTCACTTCAGTACCAGTGCTGTGCTGCAAGTTAGACAGATTGAGAGTAAGCCAAAAGCTTCATAGCCTCCCCATCAGCCTTGCTCAGTGGGATCCACTCTGTTATGTGACATGGCCACAACTGTGTAGTACCCCTCCTGGTAAAATGCCCACCAGGGTATTTTACATCCTAGATCATAAGTACAGCCAGAATAAAGGTACCTGACAGTAAAAGCTCCTTTACTCAAAACAGGCAAAATGACAAATCAATTGTGACACTCATCCTTTTATTCACATAGGATAAATATATAAGCTCATTACTGCTCTTGCTTACTATTCCATCCTATTTCTATAAAACCATGTGGAAATATGTCATAAACATACTCGGATTACTTTCAGCTGTCTCAGTTGCAAAAGAAATGAGTCAAACTTGTTAAAAAGTAACACTATATGCGTACATGTGAGTCTGTATGTGTCATACATATATGCACAAGATACTTCTTCATGCTGTCTGTGCATCTGTGTGCCAGCTACTTGTTTTACCTCTGCCACCTGACTGACAGAACATGTAACCTGAGGTTGTGCCTCAGCCAAAATTTGCAGTGTCATGTGTGATGTGTTCCTGCCAGAAATTCATCTCTTTGTGTAAAATGATCAGGTAATATGATCATGACATACCATCTGGATTTACCAGGCTATTTTGCCTTTTTTAAAAGGTATTCATTCAACTTCCAACAGGTTAGATTTGAACCATCTGTGATGTAAACTGGTTGGGGTATTTGTGATAAAAAGATAAAACTTCAGCTCAGACAGTCCAGCAGACTCAAGACCTGAAAATAATTAAGGAAGGAAATAAATGGTACTAATCTGTCTCATTTGTGTTTCTGTTCTTTTCAATACGAGCTATCTGACATGGATTTACTTGGTTAGGTGTATATTGGTGATAAATTTTGAGCTAAATTACTGCTATTTTATATTAAAATATGGCACTTTTCTCTCCAGCTTTGATCAAGGAACATTAATTCCACATTACTTTTGGGTGCCCTTTGGAGCTTTTTTGCCTTAGACTGTGCGATGCAGCATTAGAACCATAAGTCAGGATCCAAAAACTGTTGGAGGAATACTGTTAGTCACTATTACCAAGGCCGATGAGAGCTGTTGCTTAAGCCCTGAAACCATAGATTACGTCTACAGATGAAAGAATAAATTTGGAATTTTAGCAATATTTCAGATATCTACAGCTTTGGATACTCACCTAAAACAACCAGTGTTATCACTGTAATGATCAAATATTAGAAAAGCAAGGTTTATAAAGAGAGGTAGTATCTTTTAATAGGCCTGGTAGGCTAGTTGGAAAAAGAAGATAGATGCTAAAGATAAAAAAAAAATTGTAATTTGGTAGAATTGATTAATATCACTGAACTAAACCAAAATAAGTTCTTTCCAACTTCAACTTAGCATGGAGGTTAGCTCTTACTTTGACCTGAGAAAGGACACTTGCATAAAATCATATCTTCTTTCCCCTACTACATCATCAGTAGGAAGAAATTGTGGACTAGCATTGCCAAAGTAACCTGGTATTTTAGTAACTGTTCACTTCATGAACTTACAAGGAAAAGAAGGAAGAAGTAAAGAAATAAAACAATAAACTAAAACTAGCAGCTTTCATTTCCTGAAATATTCTACCAGTCATGGGTTTTTTTTTTTTTTTTTTTTTTTTTTTTCCTTAAGACTATAACAGGAGAAGTTATGGCAAATTGATAGCAGTCACAAATCCTAAATACAGAGTCAAGCTTTGAAAAGCTATGCAGAAGTAAATGAGCCCTCATTTCATTTTACCACATCACTAAAATTTCTCAGTGGCCTATTCTCTGCATATTTTATATGCGCTCTGCTTCTTGCTTTTCTTTTCCTTAAATAAGGCAATGCTTTCGCTGCCATAGGAAAAAACCAAACAAACCTTGAATGCTATTTATTAACTACAAGGAGTAAAAAGCTGATTCAACATAATAGGGTTATAATTGTAATAACTGAATGCTAGTGAAGCAATTGTCTTATATATTATGTTGGCGCTGACAAGAGTTCAATGAACTAAAGTGCTGTATATACATAGTCTAAAGCCATTTAAAAATAATCAGTAAGTGAACTGATGCTTCCAGTATTTTCCCTATCAATCTAACCCAGATGGCAAATGAACTGCATGTCAAGTTGTATTTGAAACCAAGGCAAAGTGTACCCCTCACCCTTTGAATAAATATGAGAACAAAACATGCATATGATATCATTTTGATCATAAATGTCTCATCCCATAACAAAGCCATACAGTCTGTTCCTGCATTTAACTCTTTAGGTGTTTCCCCTTAACTCTTTCGGTGTTTTCCCACCAGAGAATGTCAGAAGCAGCTAGACTGGATCGCTCTGATTCTCCATAAACAACTCTGTTTCATAGGTAGCACATTATGAAAAGCAGCTAATATGGTGGGAAATAATCCAATATTCTCCAGTTAAATTCTCAGTAGCACCTAACACATTCTAATTAACAATGTTTATCCACATTACTTATCGATTGTCCTAATAACATCCTAGACTCACTTAAAAAACCAAAGCAGCATGAAAACACATTGGATTTACCTATTTACCTATACCTACAATTATCCTATACAAGTTTGTTTGAAAACCTGGCATAGAATAAAGTGCCTTCTTGGTGTTTCTTTCCCCTCTACAGACACTATAAATGCTTTTTTCCCTTAAAAGGTCAACTTTTCAGTAGTTAATAAGAATTGGTGAAAACAAGTGATTTTCAAACCATTTGAAAAGCTTTTTCCACTGCTGCGTACCTATCTCTTGTGGCGGCAATCGTAATTCCAACCCTTTAGCCCTCATACAAACACAGTACACAACAATTACGTAATATATAGAAACATGGTACTCTGCTGATACCTATCCTTTCATAGGTGTCAGTCCAATAAGTCAGTCTAAAATGTCATTCTTTATTCAGGGAATAAAATACTAAATTCTGGCTATTTCCATTATACCTCAGTAATGCTAATCTAGCTTCCTGAACTCCAACCAACATTCACCTCTTCCACTATACAGCAGCTGGAGTCCACTATTAATTTTCTACCTTAGCAGTAAAATCTATATTGCAATTGCTTCTTTCTAATTTTAGAGTCACTTACAAACTCTAAATTTAGAAGACATCCTCAACAAAAAGCCCCTGTGTTACTTAGAGTACCTCCACCCTGTAAAGACTACAAACCAAAAATAAACTATCTTATGGAATATATTACTAGTGCCATATTTCATTTGTGAAAGCAGTGAAAGTTGTCTCAGACTAAGAGAGAAACTCGCAAATGAGCTAATGACCATCTAAGGCTCATGAACCTTTATGCAAAATGCAAAATAGCCCTAAACCATTAGGTCTCTTTAGACAGACATTAAAAGTATGTCTTAAAACCAAAATAAACAGCCCCTCTAAAAGCAAAGTGTATACCACATAATAAAATTTTGCCTTATCAGATAATAAATGGGACAATACTAGCCAGATGTGATGGACATTATTCATATTACTAAGTGCTCTTTTAGAAGGAAATATTTTTAGGAAAAGGATGGTAGAGGAATCCCTATATAACAGCATAGCATGGAACATACAAAATACGAGTTTTCACTAAGTGTTTAGCAGATGCATGTGAGAGGTGATCCAAAAACTATATCCTTTTTTTACCATTAGCATTTTTTACCATAGCATTACTGAGACCATGGCAAAGCTCACCGTTTCAAATCGGCCAAGCCCAGCAACCTCAGGGAGCATCTGAACCGCGCAGCAGTACTACACAAAGTCTCCTGAACAGCCTGAATCACCACAGAAGCAAAGGGAATTTCTAAACACATGGTCGGGTATTCTTGAATAGAGACAACTCAGTTAAGGTTGATGAGTCCTCAAGATAACGGCATGCAGCAAGAGGGAACAAACTCATCCATTACATGGTGGTGAGGAGTTGACGTCTGGGAAGTTCATTAAACTGCTGAATAAAGCTGTGATGTCCTCCCAACCCTCCCATGAATTCTGACCTGTCAGTGGTTTCACAGCCAGACAAGAAAAGCAAGATTCAAAATTGAGCTTTCTCTCCCCAGTGCTAGCTCCCTGAATTATTTAAGCATTACGGTATGTCCAATCCCAATTAACAAACAGCATATCTCCGAACAGTAAGTTTTCTTTGATACCATGAACACTGTGATAGCAATCTAAGAGCCTGCAATCATCTTTTTGCAGGCTTATTTTAACAAGTCCCTCAGCCCATCAAGCAACTAGATGTAAAAATGAATTAGTAAAGTCTCTCGAATATCTGGTAAATATTTATGCATGCTTGATTTGCTTCAGAGGAAGTATTGGTATAATTTGAAAACCCTGGTAGAGTTTCCAAAACATAGGATTGGAAAAATTTCTTCACCAAAAGGGTTATCAAGCACTGGAACAGGCTGCCCAGGGAAGTGGTTCAGTCGTCATCCCTGGAAGTAATTTTAAAGCCACGTAGATGCGGGACTTAGAGATGTGGTTTAGTGGTGGACTTGGCAGGTTAAATGGTTGGACTCAGTGATCTTAAAGGTCTTCTCCAACCTAAATGATTCTACGATTGTCATACCCACAAGTGTTTTGTTTTTCTCTAAAACATTGAACACAAAATTCAGCATTATTCTTTTGCAAACGTGCCATTTACAAGGGCTTCTAACAAAATTAGTTCTACAAGTAATAATTACTTGTATCTTGATAAACTTCCCTCGCACTAGTTTCAGATAAGAAAGATTTCCAAAAATCAGGAGGTTGTTGTTACTAATATGAGCCTCTAAATCAAGCAAAACAGGTTGGTGAAGTCTTTTAGAGAATATAACATTTACACTGGATAACTGTTATTAGAAATTAACTTCACAGTAGCAAACACTTTATATCCACATATATCTAATCGTACCAGTGATGTACAAAATACAGGACAGGAGAAAATGCTAATATCGCCATTCTCCAGAGTGTATAGTGACTTGTCCCTGTGCCCTGAACACCCCCACCCTCCAATAACTCCAAACACATGGCCTGACAGGAAACTTCCCTTATCCCAGTGCCAGTCCCACCAGTAACTCTTGTTGTATCAGTAGGGCGCTGCAGGAAAAGTGGCTTGTAGAGAGCTTCAGCCATAGCCAAGGTGGAGGCAAGGACCACACAGAGGTTTACAGAGCCCCTGAGTTGGAACAAGTGATCTAGAGAGATTGCGTGTTTTTTCAGTGACAACAAGAGACGCAAAGTAAGCTCTTGGCATGTCCCAAGAGATGACCACCAGAAACTAGAATGGCATTTAGTTGTTTTACAAAGGGATGGCATCACCCATCTTCATTGTCATTTTGCAACAAGTTCTTGAGCAAGTATGGTGTTCCGCAGTTGACTATAGCTTAAAGCTTTCCAGGTAGCAGTGATGTTGGTTTCAACATGCCTTAGTGAGTAAAACTGTTGGAGTGACTGTTTGTTCTGTGAGAAAGCAGTAGAAGAGACAATTTTTCCCAAAAGTTCAACACTAACAGGAAGTGCCTTTGAAGCTACACTTGAACAGAACAACTTAAAGTGTGCAAGAGGCTAGAAAGTGGATAGTGAAAGCTCTTAAAAAGGGAGAGGTACTTTGAGATCTGCTGGTAACCTTCACTTTTTGAAAACTGTATGCAATCTAGAATCTCGCAAATGCAAAGATTGGTTCCCTCAAGGAAAAAAAAAATTAAGAGCCAGACATAAAAGTCAGCAAATACACTTTATGGTGTAAAAAAAAGATAAGGAAACATGAACAAGAATAAGGGAAAACTCTGCAACTGTTCCCTTCCATTGGAATTCTGGCTTATGGCTGTTAGGTGGTTTTTTAGATTACAGTATGCAATGATCGAAGGTCATGAGTGTAAATCCCCTATTGCTTCTAGTTCATAGCTAAACCAAAACGCAGGTAAGATGACAAACACTTCTTGATTGTTTCTGTCAATCATTTTTCCAGCTGAAATGAGAAAAACTACACAGGGTTAACTGAGAAAACACAGTTGGAGCTCCTTTGATATAAATGGGAATTGAACTCATGGGACTGTGCTGCTGAGAAAGATTTTGCAATGTATTTTCATCTTTCCCAGCATTTTTTTTTTTTTTAATTCTCCAGGCATCTTGCAAAGCTCACATTTATTCACTGGCATTTGGGGAGTGAACCAAACCCACTGAAGTCAATAAGAGTCTATTCATTGACTTCAGTGACCTTTAGATCACTTTTTTTTTTTTTTTAGAGAGACTGACAGAACAGAGATGGAAGACAGATCTGATAAAACTTCCCAATTTAGTGCAGGCTATGGCCATTGCATTTTTACTTATAAAAGGATCTGTAACATGGACTTTTTGTTCAGCCATATGTGAAAAAAATTTGACCAACTTCTTTTACTGTGGTAAACGTTATGAGCACTGGATAGTTATCTGATGATATAAAATACATTAATCTTAGACAGCTCCTGGAAGAAGGAAAACATGACCCCACATCCAATACATTTCTTCCTGTTGTTTAACATATATTGGAATAGCTATTGAAGTGAAAGAATCCAGTGAAATGTTAAATAGATTTAATTTTAACTAAAGTCCACATACAATGAACTACACCAAATTTAACATTAAAATGACTAATTTAAGTATGACAGCGTGACAAAATAATACGGTTTAAGAGAAAAGGTTTAAAATGAGAAAAATTAAAGCATTTGTCTTCAATGGTTACACAAGACATTTTTATTCTGTTCATTCAGCCTATTCTTGTAAGCTGATATAGTTTAAATATTAATATCAACATAAAACATAAATGAGAAAAATAACTTTTAGGCCCCCAAAAGCAATCGCCAACATTCTAGTATTAAAGTAGAGCTTATTACTTGCTAACATGTCACTTTCCAAAGCCACGCATAAGATAAGTGCTCACAAAATTCACCAAGAACAGAATTATTAAATCCAGCCTTCCCAATTAACATGGGTCACTTGCTGTGCCAAAGGATACAATCTAGATTCACAGTTCGGTAATCAGTTCTGCACTGTGCCTGTGCACAGCTTCATGACAAGAACAAGTGTACAGTTTGGTAAGGACTTCTCTAATTCTGGTCTAAGTCTTTAATACATCTCTCATCCTGAATACCTTTCTTCCATTTTAAGGAAAGGATCATTTACAGTCCTTGCAACCCATCATAATCAGGCAAGATTTTTCAAGCTAAATATTCTTTATCAAAGAGCATCTGTCCTACACAGATTTTGTTATATATTTTAACGTAAACTGCAAGTCTCAAGC
>NW_009633069.1:0-5453 GCF_000690535.1 Cariama cristata | reverse complement strand
CAGCAGGAGCAGAAGCTGAAATGCCAAAGCTACACAGGAAAAGCAGCTATTTACTTTCCACTGAATAAGAAGCTATTCAGAGGCCGTTGTAGTGGGTTTAGTTTTTAAATTATTGGAGGATATATGGCTAAATTAATATTTCATGTTATTTTCTAACAAGACTTATTGCAAGAAGCTACCCTCTACCAGTACAGAAATGGATGATCCTGTAATTTCATTGACTTTTTCAACGTCTGTCTTCTTAGAGCCTCCAGCCATTGGTTGTGGATGCACATGTTAACTATACATTGACACCTTCGGGGACTAAGACATAGGGCCATAAAATGACTGCCATTAACCCAGAGTCACAACTCACATAGGTACTCTAGTACTACAAAGCCTCCACATAGGCTAAGACAGTGAACACCCCCTTGAACCAGAAAAGGTGACTACAGAAGTCATCAACTTTTAGAAAGGCACATTAACTCTTAAAGACAGTGATAAGCAGATGAGATTAAAAGCTTTGCCAATAGCATGTGGCTATGTGTTGGACTCTCAAGGGATTCTATACACAGCACTTCCCAATTCCTGTTCAGTTTTTTTCTTCAACTTACTTTAAATTCCTTCTTTTGTGTTATAGACTTCCTTTTCCTTTCCTTTTCTATTGCCCTTATCTTCATATTGTCTCCCCAGTACTTTTCTGCACGCTCTCACATTTTCTAGTCCCACTCTACTCTTTCTTTCACATCCTGTTTTACTGCTTCACCCTTGCATTTCTTGCAGTTAATGCCTTTCTTATGCACCTTCCCATACGCTTCCTGCTTCAGCTCCTTTATTTTCTCCTTCAGTCGTCTTGTTTTCCAGAATAATTAATTTCCTTCATTCTTCCCCTCCAATCAATCTATTTGATCAGTTTAAAGGTACGCAGCAGTGTGCTCACTGGTGACACAGTGCTACACTGTAAAGGTAAAAAAACATAACTCCAGATTCTCTCAACATCTGCAGTCAGCAACAAGGATTGGTATTACTAGTCTGATTATACATGACTTCAGACTTGTTTGGACTATCTGAAGGTTTTGACACGTTCTTTGCTTTTGGTTTTAGTTTTGTGGTTTTTTGTTTGTTTTTTTTTTTTTAATGGCACAGACATGTGGTTGTTCAAGCATAGCCTGAAAGAAAATGGAGATAACCCCCAAATTCTCTTATGTCACATTATTTTCTTCATACTTTATCCAGTACCTGTGAGCCTAAAAACCAATGAATCTCATTCTGAATTGCACAAAGCTCTTCCCAGTTCCTTAAAGATCAAGCAAGTCTGCGATTTGTCTTATTTTGTCCCACACTTCCATTAGGTATTTAAGAGACAACCACTTTATTTTGCAATAACAAAGTGCTTCTGTACTGCAGAACAGACCTCCTCATGGCAAACCTCTGCTCAGTTTTCAAAGTCTGCAATATTAGAATGGGAGAAACCAAGTAATTCTCATTGTTTGCCATGATGTTGAAAGAGTTTTAACACCTTAGGCCTTGAGGAGGAACAAGAAATAGATCTGTACATGTTAGAAATCTGAATTAACTCAATCGTTATTGAGATTGTTGGATACAAAATATTACAGTGTCATTTAATAGCACACATTTTGTCAACAGCAAGCAGTTGCTTCAGCAATTTATAAAAAACCTTTCTTAGTTCTCTTTGCGCAGAGTTTTCATTTATATTTTGTATAGCTCTGCCCACTCCACAGCCTGACATTTAATTATGAATTCTCAAGAAACCCCTCCTTCCATGTAAAAAGTTCCTTTTGTACAAGGGCTTTGACAAAAGGACAGAAAGTCTCCATGATTTTGCCTGTCTTTTATTAAATCATGAGCTAATATAAGCAAACCTCATCATCTGTCAGGATAAACCGCTCTATTGCACTGCCATTGCCGGAAACCCCGCTCTCCTGGCAGCACATAGGTCTCTCAAGCCTCCTGACAGTATGCTGTCAGCAAGTTGACCTGGACAGACAACTTTAATTTCCTTTTGGAATCCTAAAAAGTAATTTCACTACCGATATTCCTGTTTGCAGAGATTTTCAGACCTTAAAAATGAGATAAACAATTCTATATTACAAAGATTACCGACAGTCTCTAATCGTGCCAATCTCGTACATACATCTGCTCATCATTTATAAAAGTAATAGCATGTTAATGAGGGAAATGACTGTTGAAAAATTAACTCTTGCCATTTTAAGGCTCATAGTTTTCTTCAATACCAAGTTTGGTGACCTAGAAGCCTTATAAAAACATAAAAACTTCTGACAAAAAGTGCACAATTATTTGAAAGATGCTGCTCTTTGAATGATCTAGGGACCGTTCTCGTTGTCAACTCACTTTTGGGATATTTTTGCTTTTTATTTGCTAAATCCTTACAGTGAAGATGTCACCTAAATTACTGCCTTTGCACTTGGGAGATTTTAGGAACCAAAAGGTAGCATTATAATATTTCATGTCTAAAGCTCAGTTCTGAAAAATTTAAGACCCATCAAAAGACTCCAAAGTCTTATTTGGTGATATAATAAAACAGATACTTGCACCTAAATCAGTTACATTCGTAAGTTCACTGCAGCTTAAACTACATTTCAGTTTAAGTTTTATAGTAAACTGATCTGTTTCCATGTGTCAGTATTTGCCTCTATTTACTATCCTTATTGATTAACATGCAAAAGTTGACCATGTCAGAAATCTTTAGTGTTACATTGTAATTATCTTCTTGTTTTCTTGGATATTCCATCTTCTCTGCAAAGCCAGAGACTGTTGTAGAACAAGTCAAATGAAAGAATTTAATAATCCTAATTAGCTCCCAACTTTAGGATATCTTGCACATAGAATTGTTTTGTTTACATGTATCTGTGCATATGAATTTTGTAAGACTCGTGGCTTCCTTATAGCAATTCTGCTACAAGCAAACTACAGAAAGCTTATGTAGATAGTGTGGCAAATTAAATGCAGATGACTTTAAAACTGATCAATAAAGCAGGTTGTGGCACTTCAGTTTCATGTGCTCAAATTTTACTGAGCACTCCAATTTACGTGTTGTCATCATTAGAGTTAATATTTACATGCTCCAATCACACTAAACGAGCAGGTCCTTAATTTCAGTGATTTTTCAGCCGTTGCTCTAATTTCTGCCTCTTCACTTGTAGCTGGCAGTTGTACTCTTTCTTGCTACTGAGATCTCACCATCCAGCTGGGGAGGTGCATGTAGAATTCTTCCATATCAGTGATACGCACTAAATGTTCTTACTTCCCTAAACTTTCTTGTTCTGTTTTACTCAGAGAAGTAAAAATACAAGGAATACGAGCATGCTTATAATCAGTAGCAAAACTACACAGCCTGAGATGTGTAAGTGAAAGCAATACATGAAAGGAAGTGAATGTTTCAAAAAATGAGATTGAGCTTACTACTTATTGAGATTGCTATTGTATAAAAGATACAGACAATATGATGTTAATATCTACATATATTAAACGCATATCTATTTATTTCCATTTACGCCTCATTTATGCTAAACCCTCCAGCTATTGAAAAGAGCATACTTGTATCTGAGCAACATCATATATGACAACAGTAGTAATAGCACTACTATGTTATTTACATGCCTATACACAACACTCATCTTAAATTAGTCCACCTTATCCTTGTTAAGACAGTTTGTTGCATCCCATTTCTGGGACTGAATTCACAAGGGCAGACCCTTGCACACATTACAAACTCCCCTCAGAAATGCTCAGTGTTAAAAAAAGCTGTTAACACACTTCATGTTATACAGCACATTCCAAAAGTAATAAGAACAATTGATGGTGATTACAGTAAACTTTATAAGATGGTAAAATAGACAACCAGAAAATGTAAAGATAGCAATTTACGGGGCAGATGAGAGTGCAAAGACACTCTGCCGCAGTGTCTGTAACACAACTGATCTCCAGGACAGAAACTCTAGTGTCAAACAGTTTATCTCAGCATTTTGTTGACAGCCAGCCCATGAACAAAAGATTTGGTGCCTGCTTTAGGACAAATCCTTCCAGTCATTTTCCCAGAGTGGGAGCTGGGCTTTTTGACAGGCAGCACTGAAGCAGGAACAGAGAAACCTGAACATAAATGGAATTGTGCAATACTAGTTTCTGACTGCTGGAGATCACCAACACAACCTGTGGTTGAAAATCCCTGGATAATTTTCCAAAAGAGGAAGTCTGCTCCAAAGTCTCATGTGCCAGCTCAGTTCTGCCTCCAGAGCCAGTCTGCACCAAAACTTCCATAATCATACTTTCATAGCCTGCATAGGTTGAAGGAGACAGGATGTTTTTACATGAGCAGATAAGTATGATATTCTCCAAAGCCAGTTTTTAAACTTATTGAACGGTAAATCTGCTTCGGGACTCACTAAGAACACTGCTATCGGAAAAGGGAGTTCTCTTTTCTTTCATTCACAGAAATAAGTAGTGGCATCCCTTTTTTTGGAAAATAATCATTAATTCCATGTCTTTATTATATCGCTAAGTCCAACATTTGTGGCACTTCAAAGGCAAGCTGACAAAGGCTAGCACCAAATGCAACAACAGATTTTGACCTTACAGTATTTTACAATACTGTAAAACGTCACTGCAGGCACCAGGCATTATTCTGGCTCACCCCAAGCACAGAGAAGATGCCAATCCACCACCATGGGATGCTGCAGAAACAGAGTCTCCAACAAAGCCGTCAAGCAGGGACAAGGAACTTCTTCACAGCAAAAATCTCAATAGGTGGGAGGCCAGGTAAAGGGATGGTCAAACACAGTCAAGGGCCTGTTGGGGGCTCAGCATGTCTCTGTAGCCATAGTGCTCAGTTAAACCATTTCCTTCCAAGGGCTCCCAGGAGTACAGGTAGCTTGAGTTTCGGTAAAAGTAATAAGATTTTAACATTCAGCAAGCATTTAAAAAGTTTTACCACTGCCAGGGGTGAAAAGGTTCTTCCCTGCCACCACATAGGTTGCAATTTAGCAACCGAAGGGAAGACACATTTGTTTGAACAGTTAATTTGTTCTCCTGGGGGCTGAAAGCCATCTCAGAAGTAGCTCTTTGTTTTGGAAACAAAACCACCAACAGCGTGTCAGTGGGAGGGTAGTGCCCACAGGATCTGCTGATCCTGGAAAGGCATTAACCCGGATACCTTACCAGTACATGCTAACACTTCAGTAAAATAATGCTGACATTTCTCCATCCTTAATAATCTCCAAAAAAAAATTCTCAGGTGTTATCCTAGAGTTTAGAAATTTGCTGAAGTAGACGCAGACCAATGCACCAGCATGAATCAGCATGAGGCACCTAACTTGAAGCAATTGTTTATTTCCCGTGTTTCCATTTTACAAAAGGAAATAAATATGTATAGATAGGTGTAAAATTAAACAGGTCACCTTCTCCCCCTCAGCTCAGATTCTCCCTGCACAACGACT